>NC_059199.1:4465824-4475885 GCF_020615455.1 Coregonus clupeaformis | reverse complement strand
CCTCCTCTTTCTTCTCCTTTTCCTCCCTCTCTCTCTCTCTTCCCTCCCCTTCTCTCTCCTTTTCCCTCCCTCTCTCTCTGCCTTTCCTCCTTCTCCTTCCACCTCCCCCCCCCCCTTCCTTCCTCCCTCTCTTCCTCCTCTTCTCCTCCTTCCTTCGTTTCCTCCCCTTCTCTTCCTTTTCCTCCTTTCCTTTTCCTCCTCTCTCTCCTTCCCCCTCTCTCTCTCCCTTCCCCTCTTCTCTTCCTCCTCTCTCTCTCTCCCTTCCCCTCCTCTTCTTCTCCTTCCCCCTCCTCTCTCCCCCTTCCCCCCCCCCCCTCTTCTTCCCCCTCTCTCTCTCCCCCCCCTTCCCTCCCTCTCTCTCTCTCCCCCCTCCCTCCCTCTCTCTCTCCCCCTCCCTCTCTCTCTCTTCCTCCCTCTTTTTTCCCTTTCCCTCTTCTCTCTCCTTCCTCCCCCTCTCCCTTCCCCTTTCTTCTTTCCCCCCTCATCTCCTTCCCTCCTCTCCTTCCCCCCCTCTCTCTCTCCCTTCCTCCCCCTCCCCCGCTCCCCCCCTCCCCTCCCTCCCCCTCTCCTTCCTCCTCTGGTATAGATTAGAAAATACACGGGTTTTTTCAGTATTAGACATTACTGTCCGTACTTTATAATGTTCACAGTAGAAATCTATTATTCATACACATGGTATGAGTTTACCACATTATTCCTAAATATCTCTTTGCTCCCTCTCTCTCTCCCTCTCTCTCTCTCTCTCTCTCTCTCTCCTCTCTCTCTCCCTCTCTCCTCTCCTCTCTCTTCTGTCTCTGCCTTTGTCTCTGTCTCTGTCTCTGTCTCTGTTGGTTTTCTGTCTCTGTTCTGTTCTTTTTGCTCTCTCTCTTCTCTCTCTCTTCTCTCTCTCTCTCTCTCTCTCTCTCTCCCTCCCTCTCTTCTTCTGTCTATGTTCTGTCTCTGTCTCTCTGCTCTGCGTCTCTCTTCTTGCCTGCCCTCGCCCTCTCGGAGTCCTCCTCTCTCAGGCTGAGTTGAAGCTTGAGAAGCGGCAGAAGGGCAGAGATGAAAAAGCGAGGGAAGGAGGGAGGAGGAGGAGGGGGCTGGAGGAGGAGAACGGTGGTCATAAGCGGCCTCTGTGTGGGAGTGTTCTGCTTTATTTATAACAGCTGGGTTAGATACACACACCATCACACACACACATCATATATACACCATCACATATGCACCATCACACATACACCATTACACATACACACACACACCATCACAGACACACCATCAATATAAATACATATAGACCATGAACATCACACCATCACACACAATAAACACACAACATCAAATAAATCACATATAAAATTCATACATAGTACACCATCACACACAATATCACATATATACAATAAACATACAAACATAACACAAGATAAAATAACAAATCACAACATAACTATACAAACAATTTAAAATATAATACACACTACAAACAAAATAATAAAATATAACAATAATTCACACACCTACATACTATACACACACCCACATAATCACACACTCACATACTATCACACACATACTACCTGATTCAGATATGTTAAGATTATATACTGTAGGAAGACCCTCCCTCATCCCTAGGGTGTGTTATAGTTTGTGAAGCTGTCATAGTAGGAGAGGAGAGAGAACCAATATTTTTTTTGGTACTAGGATGAGTCTAAATGGCACTGTATTCTCTATGTAGTGACTACTTTAGACAGAGAATGGCACCCTGTTCCCTATGTGAAGTGATACTTAGATAGAGCGGCAACCTGGCACCCATGTAGTGACATTTTTAAGTGAGATATAGGGAATAGGGTGAACATATTTGTTCTCTTTATTACTATGTATTGATTGATTAATCTAATTATTAACACCTTTATTATTGTTATGAATTACTTGGTTGGTAATCTATATTACTGGTAGTATGGAATTACTTGGTCTGTAATATAAAGATATTGGTTGAATCATATTACTGGTGAATTATTGGTTGCAATCATATTATGGATGAATTACTTGGTTGCAATCATATTATGGGATGAATATGGTTGGAATCCAGCAAGTTTGAATTCAGTCCCAAACCACCTTTTCTGAAATCTGATTGGATAAAACCAGTGGGATGTGGGTTAGTGGGGAGAAAAAAGAGAGAGAGAGGGAGGGGGGAAGAGAGGAGAGGGGGAGAGAGGGGGAGGGAGCCGAGAGGGGGAGAGGGAGGGGGGAGAGGGGGGAGAGGGGAGGGGAGGGGGAGAGGGAGAGGGGGAGAGAGAGAGAGGGGAGAGAGAGGGTAGGAGGAGAGAGAGAGGGGGAGAGGGGAGGGAGAGAGAGGTGGGAGAGAGAGAGGGGGGAGAGGGGAAGGGAGAGAGAGGGGAGGGGGAGGAGAGAGAGGGGATTTCACTGGTATGTGTACAGGAGTAGGGAGGGATTAGGATAGGGCCATTTATTATTATGATCTAAAATGCCTAACTGATCCTAGTTAGCATTTATGTCTCTATTGAGTTCACATCAGTCTGATTTGAGGATGTATTTTGTCCTGATTGTTGATGGAGGTTGAGATATGAAGCGAGGTGTTATTTTTGTTTGAACTGAAGCGATGATTGATATGATGTATTTTGTTTTGTGGTAATAATGAATTAGAAATAATTAACTGATTTCATGTTAATGTTGAGGATGTTTGTGGTTTTTTTGGCAGCGAGATATATACATACACACACAAAAAAAACACTAAAACAAACACAACACAACACACAACACACAACAACAACAACACACATACAACATACATACCACAGACACATACACTAACATACAACAACTAACATAATAAAAAAAAAAAAAAAACAAACACACACATGAAAAAAAAAACAATACACACACACACACACATACACATACATACACATACATATATACATACATATTATACACATATAACATAAAAATACAATACATATATAATAAAAAAATAAAAAAAAATAAAAAAAAAAATAAAATTAATATAAAATAAACAATAAAAATAATATACATAATCACATACTATTATACAAACACTAAAATAAAAGTATAAAACAAAAAAACAAAAAAAATAAATATATAATAACAATATAAAAACACACACACACATACACACGTAAACAAAAACAAAAAACAACACACACACACACACACACACACAAACACAAAAACACACACACACACACTAACACATACACACACATAACACACACATACATACCAACACATCACTCTATAACAAAACACAACACAATAACAACACACACACATACAAAGACACACACACACACTAACACACACACAACAAAACACAACAACACACTAACACAACACAACAAAACACACACACAAAACACAACAACAACACAACACAATAACAAAAAAAAATACACACAGAACTCACATACATATACATACACATACATAACACTAACAATACAATACAACAAAAAATAATACACATACACATACATACTAACACACAATAACACACTAACATACACATATAATACAAAAAAAACAAAATATATACACACAAATACACACACTAACATAGATATACTAATACATTACACATAAACACACACACAGATACACACCAACACACTGGAATGGTGGACGCCTGCCAGCGGCTCTACTGGGAGGGGTAATTATATAATGATATCACCCTCTGAACATATAGTGGTAGAAAAAGTGGAGATGGGAAAGCGATTTTATTTGAGCTTCTGTTGACACAGAGTTGAAATGTGGGAGGAAAGATTCTTCTGAGAGAGGGTGAGAGGCGATGAGATAGGTGAAAGTTGAATTCAAGAAAATAGGAGGAGGAATGTAGGTGGAGAAGGGGCGGAGGGAGAGAAGAGGAGGGAGAGAGAGAGGGAGGAGAGGGAGGGGAGGGAGTTGGAGAGAGGTCAGAGAGGGAGAGTCAGAGGAGGGAGAGGAGAGAGAGGGGAGAGGGAGAGTCAGGGAGGGGGAGTGAGAGAGCAGGAGAGGAGAGTAGGGAGAGGGTGGTTCCCGGGAGAGCGGGAGAGAGAGGTTCCAGGGAGAGGAGAGTCAGGGAGAGAGAGGTTGAGAGTGCAGGAGAGGGAGATGGGAGAGAAAGGGAGTAGGGGAGAGGGAGGAGGAGGGTGTGTGTCAGTGGGAGGAGAGAGAGGTAATGATATGGTGGTAGAGGTTTGCCTGGAGTCTTTCTCCTGGGAGTCTCTAGAGTGCAGAATTAGGCTACTGGAGATTTGACTGGTACTAGTACGGGGGAGAGATGTGTGTGAGGGAGAAAGAGGGAGAGCAGGAGGAGAGTAGATATGTTGTCATCTCGAGACGGGCATGGTCCGTACGTTACCCTCTAGCTTTGCACCGTAAGAAAACGATCTTATTATTCACTCGTTTACCCTTCCTCTTATCTTTCCATGTCTCTAAATATGTTAGATGCTGTTAGGGATCCTGGTTGTGTTCCTTCATGCCATTTCTTTTGTTGAAGTTCTGTGAGCCTAATGCTTTTAGTTATGATAAGTTGATTAGATATGTTAAAAATCAAGCCTCCATATGAACATTTAGCTGATATTATTTGTAGTGAGAATATCTCTGCAGAAACTTTGCCCAAAAACAACACTCAACTTTATAGGCTAGAAAGAATGCTCACAAAAAGACTACATCCTCGGAGATTTGTTAATTCACTTTGATTGGAAATTGTAATCAACGGATCTCTCCCCGGTCTGACCGGTTAACAGGTGCAGGGCGTCAGCTGCGCGGTCCGATAAAGCACAGAGTGTGAAACCGTCTCCTCTTCTCCTCGAGCGACTCACTCGGGCAATTGCCGCGTGCTCGTCCAAGGGGGAGATGGAACACTTCACACTGTTAAAAATAACTTTTCGAAGATTAGATTCCCTCGTCCTTGCACTGGGAGGGGCATGGGTGGCTGGAACGGAAACCGAAGCGACACACATATTTTCTGACTAAACCAACACACAACACACAAGGCATGACGTTTAGTCTAGTAAGCCAAGTGTCAGTGGAAAAGAGAGACTCCATCCTCGAGATACTGGAGGGAGACCCAACTGGAAGATTTACATTCTCTCTTGAGTAACGTTAGGAGGGAGCGCATATTCTGTTCATCAGTTGAGTCAGAGGGTATAACTCTGGGAAGGAAATATTAAATTTTTTGGCCAACGGATTTAACTGACAATGCGGACTGAAGAGGGAAATTGATGGTAAGATAGATTTAATTTATTTGAATTTAGTATTAGAGACGTATCAGAGCGATAAGTGAGTGAAAATTTATATGGCCTGTGGGAATTGAACTCACAAACCTGAGCAGTTGGTAAACGCCATGCTCTACCAACTGAGCTTACACGTGGCCATGAGAGAAAGTAGAATTATATGAATATATATTTTATTTTGGGGGGAAACTGACACGTTTGGTCCTCTTTTTTGTGCACTGTTATGTACTAGGACTCTGTAGAGAGAGAAGAGATAGAAATAGAGTGGGGGTATTTGTGCCTCTAGAATGGGTAATGTCCCGACTCCCGGTGTAAGTCATTATTGTGAGTTTTTTTTGAGGTGAGCTTGTGACATGTGTCAATGGGGATAAAGTTTCATTAGAGCTGAGCAAGCTCTGTCTGAAAGTTCTAGTGACATTGGGATATACCGCTAGGTGTTTCCGGGGACCTTTTAAAAAGTATTCAACCAAACAAAACATCAGACTATTAATAAATATGTTGCATATTGTAAAACCGATGTGGGGTAGACTAAATGAAATCAAGACTTTGAGTGAACTAGTGATGGATAGAATACGTATCGTATGTTAGTTGTAGTACTGCTGACCTCATCGACGTTAGTTGTAGTATGCCGTACCTATCAACGCATTGTTGGGTGTAGTAATTGGACTATCTTATTATGTATTGTGACCATCTTACTGTTAGTTGTGGTACGCCGACTTAAATGTTAGTTGTAGTAATGTTGACTTATCTTACTGTTAGTGTAGTACTGCTGATCATCGACATGTTAGTTGATGGATATAGATTGTTAGTTGTAGTACTGCTGACCTATCGCACTGCTGGTTGTGGTACTGTTGACTTATCTTTACTGTTAGTTGTAGTATGGATTAGTAGTACTAACTCCCCCGTGTGTTTGTTTGTGTAGGCGTGTTGTGTGTGGTGTGAGGGTGCTGATGAGATAGGATAAGGTGAAGGTGTTCAGAAGATGACGCTTGGGGAAGAGCCTTCTATTGCCTCTTCTCGCGCTATCTTGGTCCCGTGAACTGTGACTTGTCTGGTGGTGTATTACTGGCCTTCACAGGTACTCTGACACTTGACACACTTTGACACACCTGGACACACTCTGGATAACATACTTACATACCTGATACTAACTTGGTCAGATTACATAAACAATGACACACAGATACTTTACACACCTGATATTCACTCTGGTAACACATATACACTTGACACTCTTACACACTTCACACTCTGGAACACACACACACACGACACAAAAAACTTGGACACTTCGAAAACAAATACTCTACACCTGACAAACAAAGAACAACACTCTACACACACTCTACAAATTGATACTACACTCTGGATACACACACACAATGACACTTACACACTACACTCTGACACCTTACACACACAATTTATGATATTACACTTGGACACATACACACATACACATGACACACACAAACACATATTGATTTGGACGCATAACACACACACGGATGCTGGTAGGTGAGAACTCATTGAGCAGATCCTATATAGTTATATATTGTATTTTATTTTTAATTTATTTTACTTTTATTTAATATAAGAGAACAAGTTATTTAAATAGAGTAAAAATGAACAGAGTTATATATGGGGTAAAATAAAACATAAAGTCAAAAATAAATAGAGAATTATATAAGTGTGTGAAATGTAGTTTGGAGGTAAGGTAATAAATAGGTAGGTGCAAAATAGTTAAATTCTGAAAACGGAATGATAGATGTGTAAGAGATGATGTAAATAGAGATACTTGGGGTGAAATTAGCAAAATAAAATATAATAATATGGGGATGAGGTAGTTGGGCGTGGCTAATTTCAGATGGGCTGTGTAATGGTGAGGATGGTAAGGTGTTGGACAACTGATGCTAGTAGGAGGGAGATAAGTGTTAGCTTCAGAGATTTTTGAGTTTGCCCCCAGTCATTGGAGCAGAGAACTGGAAGGGAAAGGGAAAGGAGGTGTGGTTTGGGGAGACCAGGAGAAAGAGGCAACTAGGGTATATGGTGACCAGTGAGCTAGGCATAAGTCATGACGGTAGCAGTGATGTAGATAGGATGGCTGGAGCCAGTGGGGTTTGGGGACAATATGAGAGGTAGAAAATACAGTACAGTGGTGGTGGTGGGTGGGGCTTTGAGAAAAAATGGACTGTGATAGATAATCAATTTTTCTTGAGTAGAGTGTTGGAGGTATTTTGTAAATGAATAAAGTCGGGATAGTAGTTTTAGGGCAGTTTGGTGAAAAGCAGAGGAAGGAGGGGAAAGAGATTTAGATTTTTAACTTTGATTGGAGATTCTATGTGAGTCTGGAAGTGAGAGTTTACAGTCTAACCAGACACTCTAGGTAGTTTGTAGCTTCCTAAATAAAAAAAAAGAATATAAGTCATGAAAAATATGAAATGAGTTTGGATAGGAAATATAGTAAATGAATGGGAAATTGGAGCAGTTGACAAGGTAGGAAATAATGATTTAAAAGGGAAATAATAGTGTGTGTTCAAACTTTGTGACAAAAATCCTCATTTGAGGGTTTGTAGCTCACATTGGTAGAGAATGGGCTTGTAATTCAGGTAGTGGGTGATCCCCCGGGACCACCCATACGTAAAATGTATGCACACATGACGAAGATGATAAAAGATTAAATGGGCATATTATATTATATTATTTGCAGAAATTAAGGAGACCTTTTGGCATTCTAGGTTGTTAATTTGGTGAGGTAACTGAATTTAAATGCTTCGAAGACCTACAGTGGGTTGATGGGATTATGGGACTATTCAAGTGTTAAACTAATAGGGTGAGATTGGTGACTAAGTGGTGGTAATTAGAGACAGAATATCAGGCTGACTGCTTCTTCCAAATAGTTTTAGATAGTTTGAGCTGTGTTGGGTATTGTCTGTTGTAGATGGAATTGGTCTAACTGCTACCGTCCAGGTATGCTGGCATGGCGTTGGTAAATGGAGTGGATAGGCCTTCCTTCTTCAAGATCCTTTACCCGTAATAAATCTTCCACTTTGGCCACCACCAAAGCACCCCAGACCATCACATTTCCAACACCATACTTGACAGATGGCATCATGCACTCCAGCATCTTTTTCATTTGGTCTGCGTCTCACAAATGTTCTTCTTTGTGATTGAACACCTCAAACTTCGATTTGTCTGTCCATAATACTTTTTCCACCTTCTCTGTCCAGTGTCTGTGCCCTTTTTGCCCATCATAATCGTTTTTCTTATTGGCAGTCTGAGATATGGCGTTTTCTTTTGCAACTCTGCCTAGAAGTAGCATCCCGGAGTCAACTCTTTCACTGTTGATTTGAGACTGGTGTTTTGGGGTATATTTAATGAAGCTGCCAGGTGAGGACTCCAGAGGGTGTTTCAAACTAGACACTCCCACATGTCCTCTTGCTCAGTTGTGCAATCAAGACCCACTCCCCTTTTCATTCTGTATAGAGCCAGTTTGCTTGTTCTGTGAAGGGAGTAGTACACAGCGTTGTATGAGATCTTGGGCAATCGATGGAAGTTTATTTAGGAATGAATAGACTGACGAGTTTCAGAAGAAAGTTATCGAGCATTTCTGGCTATTTTGAGTTCGAATCGAACTCCACAATTGCTGATGCTCCAGTTATCTAACTGCTCCAAGAAGGCAGTTTTATTGCTTTTTTTAAATCATCATAAATAGTTTTATTGTGCTAACATAATTGTAAAATAATTTCTCGATAATTAGCTTTAAATGATAATCGATTAGCAAACAAACGTGCTATTGGAACATCGTTATACACCAATAAGATGATAATGGTTTGTAATGTTTTAAGTGTGTATTTATTAAAAATACTGCTTCCAGTTACAATAGCCATTTGTTAAACATTAATAATGTTCATAAATGTATTATGATAATTTTGATGTTAATTTTAATGGAGTAAGGAAACATAAGACTCTCACTTTTGAACGTGGTAGGAGATATACTGAGAGAGGAGACAGATGGGTGGCAGAGAGAGAGAGATAGAGAGAGAAAGATATAGATATATATTTGTTTGATTGAACCGCTTTTTTTTCCTTGGTTACTTCCTTAATCATCATTGTTGGTGGTTGGATGTTGTGAAATAGTACATGCAATGAATAAGAAGGCAAATGAAGATAAGAAAAATGTGGACACCAAAGTTTCAAAATAGCAAGAATTTAAAGTATTAATGGCACAGTCGTGGAGGGCAAGAGGGGCGAGCGAAGGTAAATAAGAACAGGTAAATAATAAAGTTATGTCTTTTCCAAGGTAGCTTTTAATAATAAATTTATGCGAAAGGGTGTCAGAAGGCCAATTTCTGAGTCAGCTTGGGCTTGTCAATACCTGAAAGGTAATTTAAGGAAATGTGTAGAGACAGAGAGAATAGTAATGTTCGGTAAGCTTGACTTTGCTGGAAAAAGGGTAGGTGGGGGCAAGAAAGTTTTGCAGAATAAAGGTGCCATCGGGAACAGTTAGAAGATCAATGCGCGGAAAGTTGGGTTTTGTTAAAGAGAGTTTAACAAGGTTAAACACAGTATGGATTTTCAGTAAGGCTTGAGTTGAGCACTTAGTATGATCAGCTAAATGCCATTTAATGTTAAAGGGGAAGAGGGTTTAGTAAGAGAAGGTTTAAGGAATCACGCATTATCCATAGGATATTTGGAGTTTTGAATAGAGGGCTTGGACCAGAACAGAAGAAAGAAAGTTTCAGAGGTGATTGTGAGTTTAAATAACTGAGGTCAAAGCAGTTTAATTTTAAATTCTTGAGGCAATTGCTTTGACGAATTTAT
>NC_059199.1:4363324-4460824 GCF_020615455.1 Coregonus clupeaformis | reverse complement strand
TGTGTTGTGTGTGGGTGGGGTAGTTTGGGGTAGTTTGGGGTGCTGTGGGTGGGTGGGTAGTTTGGGCGTAGTTTATGGGGTGCTGTGTGTGGGTGGGTGAGTAGTTTGGGGTGCTGTGTGTGTGTGTGGGTGGGTGGGGGGTAGGTATTTGGGGTGCTGTGTGGCGGTGGGTGGGTAGTTTGGGGGTGCTGTGGTGGGTGGGGTAGTTTGGGAGTAGTTTGTTGCTGTGTGTGTGGGTGGGTGGTAATTTGGGGTGCTGTGTGTGTGTGTGGGTGGGTGGGGTAGTTTGCGGTAGTTTGGGGTGCCTGTGTGCGGTGGGTGGGGTGGTTTGGGTGAGTGGGTGGTGGGGAGTAGTTTGGGGTAGTTTGGGGTGCTGTGTGTGTGTGTGGTGGGGGTAGTTTGGGGTGCTGTGTGTTGTGGGTTGGGTTAGTTTGGGTATGTTTGGGGTGCTGTGTGTGTGTGGGTGGGTGGGGTAGTTTGGGGTAGTTTGGGTGCTGTGTGTGTGTGGGTGGGTGGGGTAGTGGTTGGGGTAGTTTGGGGTTGTGTGTGTGGGGGGGTGGGGTAGAGGTAGTTTGGGGTAGTTTGGGGTGCTGTGTGTGTGTGGTGTGGGTGGGGTAGTGTTAGGTAGTTGGGGTGCAGATGTTGGGTGGGTGGGAGTAGTTTGGGGTAGTTTCAGTAGGTGTTGGTGGGTGGGGTAGGTTTGGGTAGTTTGGGGTAGTTTGAGTGCTGTGGGTGGGGTGGGGTAGTTTAGTAGTGTTGGGTAGTTTGGGTGCTGTGGGTGGGTGGGGTAGTTTGGTAGTTGGGGTAGTTTGGGTAGTTTTGGGGGTGCTGTGTGTGGGTGGGTGGGGTAGTTTGGAGTAGTTTGGGGTAGTTTGGGGTGCTGTGGGAATAATTAGGTAGTAAACTCCAAACACTTTACTGAACTGTCGCGAGTGAAATATACACACACACACACACACACACACTGCTGACACACACGTACTACACACACACACACATCACACATACACTACACACACACACACACCACATACAACTATACATACACTGTACCTACATTATTACACACTACACACAACACACTACATACTTGAACACAACAACACACACACCACAACACATACATACATTCACACACACACACACACATACATTCATATTCATATTCATACATCACATACATATTACACATATACATAACAATTTACATTAATTAAAAATTATAAAAAAAAAAAAAAAATTATTTATATTAAAATAAAAAATAATAATATATTACATTATTATTATACTTACTTACTTACTTACTATTAATTTATTACTTCACTCTACACACACCAGCATCTGGTCGTTTCTTAGTATTCCTAATACCCAGCGTGCTCTGTTTCTCCTTGCTCAGTGTCCATCATTAAACACACACACACTGGCTTATCTTAGCCGTGGCATCTGTTGTTCAGTTCCTCCCCAACAGGTGGTTATCCCTCCCATATTTATATAACATAACTGACACACACATTATTCCTGTTCTCTTTGTGTACCATCACAACATATATCGCTTCAATTCTCCCTGACATCACAACGTATATGGGAGGCGCACAGTGCCACATAGAACCATGACTACATGGAACTCTATTCCACATCAGGAATCTCCCTGACCATTACAACTGTTATCAGAACATGTATCTCTTCAATATATAGACTATAAGATTCATCCTGTGTGTTTCAGGAATCTTTGGGAATGTTTTCTTTTTGGGAATGGAATCAGGAGAGTCGGACCCCTCTACGGTACGCCCATTCCCTCTCTCCACGGACACTGCCTGGGGGTGACCTCCCCTAAGTTAACCCTAATGCTACTGGACCTACCGGTACCGTGGATATGACCGCGACCACAGACCGACCCGAACGTGAACACAACCTCAACCGAACTGGAACTCACTATATTCCACACACTGACAATACTACTGCTACTCACTCCTCCTCCTCTTCCTCCTCCTCTTCCTCCTCTTCCACAAATGCTCCCACCATGGTTTACACACACCCTCGTGATTGGGTAACCTCTATGACGACATTGGGCACCGCCTGGCCAATCAGCACCACCCAAGATCCTTCTAGTCCCGCCTCCAACCAGGGTAAGACCTCTCTCTCTCTATGTCTCTCCTCTCTAGTGTGCTCTCTCTCTCTAAATGTTCTCTCTATGTCTTCTTCTATGTAAATCTCTTCTATGTTCTCTTCTATGTCTCTTCTATACTTTCTCTATGTCTCTTCTCTGTTTTCTCTGTCTTATCTCTATGTTTCGTCTTCTTCATTTGGTTGTCTCTCTGTCTCTCTGTCTCTCTGTCTCTCTCTCTCTCTCTCTCTCTCTGTCTCTCTCTCTGTTCTCTCTCTCTCTTCCGATCTCTCTCTCTCTCTTATCTCTCTCTCTCTCTCTTCCCATCGCTCTCTCTCTTTATCTTCTCTCTCTCTATCTCTCTCTCTCTCTTCCATCTCTCTCTCTCTCTGATCTCTCTCTCTTCTCATCTCCTCTCTCTCTCTCTCTCATCTCTCTCTCTCTCCCATCTCTCTTTATCTCTCTCTTTCTCTATCTCTCTCTCTCTCTCTCTCTCTCTCTCTCTCTCTCTCTCTCTCTTTCTAGGTCTCGGTCTCTCTCTCTCTCTCTCTCTCTCCTCCCCATCTCTCTCTCTGTCTCTCTCTCTCTGTCTCTCTCTCTCTCTCTCTCTCTCTCTCTTCTCTCTCTCGTCTCGCTCTCTCTCTCTCTCTCTCCTCTCTCTCTTATCTCTCTCTCTCTCTCTCCCATCTCTCTCTCTTCCTATCTCTCTCTCTCTCGCTCTCTCTCTCTTCCAAAAGTGAAATAATATTAACAGTAAACATTACACTGAAGTTCCAAAATAATAAAGACCTTTCAAATGTCATATTATGTCTATACAGTGTTATGTAAACGATGCAAAATAGTTAAAAGTACAAATGGATAAATCAACATAAATATGGAGTTGTATTTACAATGGTGTTTGTTTTCACTGGTTGCCTTTTCTTTGTGGCAACAGGTCACACATCTTGCTGCTGTGATGGCACACTGTGGTATTTCACCCAGTAGATAAGGGAGTTTATCAAAATTGGATTTGTTTTAAAATGATTTGTGGATCGCTGTAATCTGAGGGAAATACAGTGCACGCGGAAAGTATTCAGACCCACACATTTTGTTACGTTACAGCTTTATTCTAAAAATGTATTAAATAATTTCCCCCCTGATCAATCTACCCACAATGCCCCACAATGCCCCATAATGACCAAGCAAAAACAGGTATTTATAAAATTGAAATATCACATTTACATAAGTATTCAGACACTTTACTCAGTACATTGTTGAAGCACCTTTGGTAGCGATTACAGCTCGAGGTCTTCTTGGGTGACGCCTCAAACAGCTTGGCACACCTGTATTTAGGGAGTTTCTGCCATTCCTCTGCAGATCCTCTCAAGCTCTGTCAGGTTGGATGGGTAGTGTTGCTTATGTAAATAGGGTATTTTATATTTTATTTGCTAACATTTCTAAAAACCTGTTTTTGCTTTGTCATTTCGTGGTGTTGTGTGTTGATTGATGAGGATTTTTTTATTTATTTAAGTCATTTTAGAATAAGGCTGTAACGTAACAAAATGTGGAAAAAGTCAAGGTGTTTGGGAATCGCTTCCTTTTTGGTGGTTGTAGAATTTAACGGCTCGTTTCTGGATTTTGATAATTAGCGGGTATCGGCCTAATTCTGCTCTGCATGCATTATTTGGTGTTTTACGTTGTACCTGGAGGATGTTTTTGCAGAGTCTCAATTTGTTGTTTGTCCCATTTAGTGAATTCTTGGTTGGTGAGCGGACCCCAGACCTCACAACCATAAAGGGCAATGGGTTCTATAACTGATTCAAGTATTTGAAGCCAGATCCTAATTTGTATGTATCTCTGTCTCTCCATCAATTATACTCTGTATAGTTTTGGTCTTCTACCTTCAGAGGTCAATCACATTATTAGAAGTCATTCTGTATGTGTGTGTGTGTCTGTGTGTGTGTGTGTCTGTGTGTGTGTGTGCGTGCAGGACGCATCACATTTGCTGTCTGCGTCCTCTATCGTCGTGGAGACGATGGGCTGAATTCTGAAACACACACTCCAGGAGAGAGAGGCCATAAAGATAAATAATTGAATACATCTCTGGAATATTCTTCTTCCTTTCTCTCTTTCCCTTCCTCTCTCTGTGACTTTGAAAAAGAGCAGGGGAATAACAATGAGAGGGAGAGGGAGAGGGAGAGAGGGAGAGAGGGAGAGAGAGAGAGAGAGAGAGAGAGAGAGAGAGAGAACGAGAACTACGCTAAAACACTATGTCCATTAACCAGAAGTACTCTCTCTTCTCTTCACCTGACGATGTCTAGAGAGAGGGGTCTGGACGGAGAAATATTGGAGAGAGAGGTCTGCTACTAGACTGTTCCTTGATGTGGTCCGGTGTGTGGGTCAGTTGCACTGGCAGAATCGTGGTTTTGATTCCTGCTGAGGCCACCCATACTAAAACATGAAAGTCGCTTTGGATCAAAGCATCTGCTAAATGGCATATATTAGTATTATTATCTTATGTTCTAACGATTCCTCTCCCACCTCTCTCCCCACCTCTCTCTCTCCCCTCTCTCTCCTCCTCTCTCGCTCCCTCGTCTCATCGCTCATCTCTCTCTCCTCCCTCTCTCTCTCTCTTTCTATCTCTCTCTCTGTCTGTCCTCTCCTCTCTCGCTCTGGCTAGTGTCTCTCTCTCTGTCTCTCCCCTCTCTCTCTCTCTCTCTCTCTCTGTCTCTCTCTCTCTCTCTCTCTCTCTCTCTCTGTCCCCTCTCACCTCTCTCTCTCTCTCTCTCTTGTCCTCTCTCCCCTCTCTCTCTCTCTCTCTGTCCCCTCTCCTCCCTCTCTCTCTCTCTCGTCCCTCTCCTCTCTCTCTCTCTCTTTCTATCTCTCTCTCTCTCTGTCCCCTCTCCTCTCTCTCTCTCTTTCTCTCTCTCTCTGTCCCCTCTCCCCCTCTCTTGCTCTCTGTCTCTCTGTCTAACCCAAACCCCCTACAGACTGTCTCCTCATCTCAGAACCTCAGTGCACCATGCTTCCCTATAACCAGACGTCTCAGTCCCCGGCGGTAGCGGTGGTGAGGGACTCGGAGGTTGACATGTTTCTCAAGTTCTTCTCCTATTTACATCGGCTCGGCTGCTACAGACACATCATGCTGTTCGGATGCACGCTCGCACTACCAGAATGCATCACTCCACGCCACGGACAACCCAGGTAGGGGTGGGAGTTAGTGTGTTGTATTACTCCTCCTTAATTACTATTTATTTATTCATTATTTATTCATTATTTATTCATTATTTTATGTATTTGTTCTTTGTTTGTTTATTTGTATTTCTGTAAATAATGAAAGGGGAGGAGTTGAAACAGGACGTTTTTCCAACCAATTATGGAATGACACAGCTGTTGGGGGTATTATTATTACCACTATTCCCCCTCTCCCCCTTACCATTCATATTATTATTACCACTATTCCCCTCTCCCCTTATAATTATTTTACCACTATTCCCCTCTCCACCTTCATATAATTCCTTATTATTATTATTACTACGATATTCCCCCTCCCCCTTACCATTCATATTATTATTGTTACACTATTCCCCCTCTCCTTACCATTCATATTATTAATACACCATTTATTCCCATCTCTTACCATTCATTATATATACACTATTCCCCTCTCTTACTATCATTCATATTATTATTTACCCACTATTCCTCTCCCCCTTACCATTCATATTATTATTATTACCACTATTCCCCTCTCTCTTACCATTCAGTATTATTATTAATTACCACTATTCCTCTCCTTATTTACATTCATCTTATTATTTATACTACTATTCTCTCCCATTCATAGTTATTATTATTACTACTATTCCCCTCCCCTTATTCATATTATTATATACCACTATTCCCCTCTCTTCTACATTCATATTATTATTACCACTATTCCCCTCCCCCATTCATATTATACTATTCCACTCCTCCACTATTATTATTATTACCACTATTCCCTCTCCCCCTTACATCATATTATTATTATTACCACTATTCCTCTCCTCTCACTATTCATATTATTACTACTATCTCCCTCTCCTTACCATTCATATTATTATTATTCCACTATTCCCTCTCCCCTTACATTCATATTATTATTATTACCACTATTCCCCTCTCACTACCATTCATATTATTATTATTACTTACTATTCCCTTCTCCCCTTACTATTATATTATTATTACCACTATTCCCTCTCTTACCATTCATTATTATTATTATTACCACTATTCCCTCTCCTTTACTATCATATTATTATTATTACACTATTCCCCTCTCCCTACTTACCATTCATATTATTACCACTATTCCCCTCTCCTTACCATTCATATTATTATTATTACCACTATTCCCCCTCTCCCTTACCATTCATATTATTATTATCACTATTCCCCCTCTCCCCTTACCATTCATATTATTATTATTACCACTATTCCCTCTCCCCTTACTATTCATATTATTATTATTACCACTATTCCCCTCTCCCCTTACCATTCATATTATTATTATTACCACTATTCCCCCTCTCCCCCTTACCATTCATATTATTATTATTACCACTATTCCCCCTCTCCCCTTACCATTCATATTATTATTACCACTATTCCCCTCTCCCCCTTACCATTCATATTATTATTACCACTATTCCCTCTCCCCCCTACCATTCATATTATTATACTACGACTATTTCCTCACCATTCATATATTATTATTACCACTATTCCCCCTCTCCCTTTACCATTCATATTATTATTATTACCACTATTCCCTCTCCCCTTACCATTCGTATTATTATTTACCACTATTCCCCCTCTCCCCTTACCATTCATATTATTATTATTACCACTATTCCCCTCCTCATACCATTCATGTATATACTTACTATTCCCCCTCTCTTACCATTCATATTATTATTACTACTTTCTCCCCCTTACCATTCATATTATTATTATTACCACTATTCCCCTCTCACCTACCATTCATATTAATTATTACCACTATTCCCTCTTACCATTCATATTATTATTACCACTATTCCCTCTCCCCCTTACCATTCATATTATTATTATTACCACTATTCCCTCCCTAATACCATTCATATTATTATTATTACCACTATTCCCCCTCTCCCCTTTACCATTCATATATTATTATTACCACTATTTCCCCCTCTCCCCTTACCATTCATATTATTATTGCCACTATTCCCCCTCTCCCCCTTACATTATTATTACATACTACTATTCTCTCCTTACCATTCATATTATTATTATTACATATTCCCCTCTCCCTTACCATTCATATTATTATTATACCACTATCTCCCCTTACCATTCATTATTACTACCACTATTCCCTCTCCACTATCTATTATTATTACCACTATTCCCCCTCTCCCCCTTACCATTCATATTATTATTACTACTATTCCCCTCTTCCCCTTACCATTCATATTATTATTGTTACCACTATTCCCCCTCTCCCCTTACCATTCATATTATTATTATTACCACTATTCCCCTCTCCCTTACCATTCATATTATTATTAACACTATTCTCTTTACCATTCATATTATTATTAACTATTTCCCCTCTACTTACCATTCATATTATTATTATTACCACTATTCCTCTCCTTACCATTCATATTATTATTACCACTATTCCCCCTCTCCCCCTTACCATTCATATTATTATTATTACCACTATTCCCCCTCTCCCCCTTACCATTCATATTATTATTATTACCACTATTCCCCCTCTCCCCCTTACCATTCTTATTATTATTATTACCACTATTCCCCTCTCCCTTACCATTCATATTATTATTATTACCACTATTCCCCCTCTCTTACCATTCATATTATTAATACCACTATTCCCCTCTCCCCTTACCAATTCATTATTATTATTGTACTACTATTCCCCCTCTCCCCTTACCATTCATATATATTATTATTACTACTATTCCCCTCTCCCCTTACCATTCATATTATTATTATTACCACTATTCCCCCTCTCCCCTTACCATTCATATTTATATACCACTATTCCCCTCTCCCCCTTACCATTCATATTATTATTATTACCACTATTCCCCTCTCCCTTTACCATTCATATTATTATTATTACCACTATTCCCCCTCTCCTTACCATTCATATTATTATTATTACCACTATTCCCCCTCTCCCTTACCATTCATTATTATTATTACCACTATTCCTCCATATTCTCTCCCCTTACCATTCATATATTATTATTACTATTCCCTCTCCCTTCTATCTATTATACTATTAATATTATTACCACTATTCCCCTCTCCTTACCATTCATATTATTATTATTACCACTATTCCCCCTCTCCCCTTACCATTCATATTATTATTACCACTATTCCTCTCCCCTTACCATTCATATTATTATTATTACCACTATTCCCTCTCTCCTCATTCATATTATTATTATTACCACTATTCCCTCTCCCCTTACCATTCATACATTATTATTATTACCACTATTCCCCCTCTCCCCTTACCATTCATATTATTATTATTACCACTATTCCCTCTCCCTTACATTCATATTATTATTATTACCACTATTCCCCCTCTACCATTCTATTATTATTACCACTATTCCCCCACCATTCATATTATTATTATTGTACCACTATTCCCCTCTCCCCTTACCATTCATATTATTATTACCACTATTCCCCCTCTCCCTTACCATTCATATTATTATTATTACTATTCCCTCTCCCTTACCATTCATATTATTATTATTACCACTATTCCCTCTCCCCCTTACCATTCATATTATTATTATTACCACTATTCCCCCTCTCTTACCATTCATATTATTATTATTACCACTATTCCCCTCTCCCTTACCATTCATATTATTATTACCACTATTCCCTCTCCCTACCATTCATTATTATTATTACCACTATTCCCCTCTCCCTTACCATTCATATTATTATTATTACCACTATTCCCCTCTCTCTCATACCATTCATTATTATTATTACCACTATTCCCTCTCTCCTTACCATTCAATTATTATTTATTACTTCACTATTCCCCCCTCCCTTACCATTCATATTATTATTATTACCACTTATTCCCCTCTCCCCTTACCATTCATATTATTATTACCTATTCCTCTCTCCATTCTATTATTATTATTACCACTATTCCCCTCTCCCTTACCATTCATATTATTATTATTACCACTATTCCCTCTCCCTTACCATTCATATTATTATTATACCACTATTCCCCTCTCCCCTTACCATTCATATTATTATTATTACCACTATTCCCCTCCCCTTACCATTCATATTATTATTATTACCACTATTCCCCCTCTCCTCTTACCATTCATATTATTATTATTACCACTATTCCCCTCTCCCTTACCATTCATATTATTATTATTACCACTATTCCCCTCTCCCTTACCATTCATATTATTATTATTACCACTATTCCCTCTCCTTACCATTCATATTATTATTATTACCACTATTCCTCTCCTTACCATTCATATTAGTATTATTACCACTATTCCCCTCTCCCCTTACCATTCATATTATTATTATTACCACTATTCCCCCTCTCTTACCATTCATATTATTATTATTACCACTATTCCCCTCTCTTACCATTTCATTATTATTATTATTACCACTATTCCCCCTCTCCCCTTACCATTCATGTTATTATTATTACACTATTCCCCCTCTCCCCCTACCATTCATATTATTATTATTACCACTATTCCCCCTCTCCCTTACCATTCATATTATTATTATTACTCACTATTCCCCTCTCCCCCTTACCATTCATATTATTATTATTACCACTATTCCCCTCTCTCTTACCATTCATATGTATTATTATTACCACTATTCCCCCTCTCCCCTTACCATTCATATTATTATTACCACTATTCCTCTCTCCCTTACCATTCATATTATTATTATTACCACTATTCCCTCTCCCCTTACCATTCATTATTATTATTACCACTATTCCCCTCTCCCCTTACCATTCATATTATTATTATTACCACTATTCCCCCTCTCCCTTACCATTCATATTATTATTATTACCACTATTCCCCCTCTCCCCTTACCATTCATATTATTATTACCACTATTCCCCTCCCTTACCATTCATATTATTATTATTACCACTATTCCCCCTCTCCCCTTACCATTCATATTATTATTACCACTATTCCCCTCTCCCTTACCATTCATATTATTATTATTACCACTATTCCCTCTTCCCCCTTACCATTCATGTTATTATTACCACTATTCCCCCTCTCCTTACTCATTCATATTATTATTATTACCACTATTCCCCTCTCATACCATTCATATTATTATTGTACCACTATTCCCCTCTCCCTTACCATTCATATTATTATTATTACTACTATTCCCCCTCTCCACTACATTCATATTATTATTATTACACTATTCCCCTCTCCCCTTACCATTCATATTATTATTATTACCACTATTCCCTCTCCTTACCATATTCATATTATTATTATTACCACTATTCCCCTCTCCCCTTACCATTCATATTATTATTATTACCACTATTCCCTCTCCCCTTACCATTCATTATTATTACCACTATTCCTCTCTCCTACCATTCATATTATTATATTACCACTATTCCCCTCTCTCCTTACCATTCATATTATTATTATTACCACTATTCCCCTCTCCTTACCATTCATATTATTATTATTACCACTATTCCCCCTCTCCCCTTACCATTCATATTATTATTACCACTATTCCCTCTCCCTTACCATTCATATTATTATTACTTACCACTATTCCCCTCTCTACCATTCATATTATTATTACCACTATTCCCCCTCTCTACCATTCATATTATTATTATTACCACTATTCCCCTCTCCCCCTTACCATTCATATTATTATTATTACCACTATTCCCCTCTCCCCTTACCATTCATATTATTATTATTACCACTATTCCCCTCCCCTTACCATTCATTATTATTATTACCACTATTCCCCTCTCCTTACCATTCATATTATTATTATTACCACTATTCCCCTCTCCCCTTACCATTCATATTATTATTATTACCACTATTCCCCTCTCCCCCTTACCATTCATATTATTATTATTACCACTATTCCCCTCTCCCTTACCATTCATTTATTATTATATACCACTATTCCCCTCTCCCCCTTACCATTCATATTATTATTATTACCACTATTCCCCTCTCCTTACCATTCATATTATTATTATTGCCACTATTCCCCCCTCTCCCCTTACCATTCATATTATTATTATTACCACTATTCCCCTCTCTACCATTCATATTATTATTATTACCACTATTCCCCTCTCCCCCTTACCATTCATATTATTATTATTACCACTATTCCCCTCTCCCTTACCATTCATATTATTATTATTACCACTATTCCCCCTCTCCTTACCATTCATATTATTATTATTACCACTATTCCCCCTCTCCCCCTTACCATTCATATTATTATTATTACCACTATTCCCCTCTTCCCTTACCATTCATATTATTATTAACCACTATTCCCCTCTCTCCCTTACCATTCATATTATTATTATTACCACTATTCCCCTCTCTTACTGCATTCATATTATTATTACCACTATTCCCCCCTCCCCTTACCATTCATGTTTATATTACTACTATTCCTCTCCTTACCATTCATATTATTATTATTACACTATTCCCTCTCCCCTTACCATTCATATTATTATTATTACCACTATTCCCCTCTCCCCTTACCATTCATATTATTATTATTCACTATTCCCCCCTTACCATTCATATTATTATTATTACCACTATTCCCCTCTCCTTACCATTCATATTATTATTATTACCACTATTCCCCCTCTCCCTTACCATTCATGTTATTATTATTACTACTATTCCCCCTTCTCCCCTTACCATTCATATTATTATATTACCACTATTCCCCCTCTCCCCTTACCATTCATATTATTATTATTACCACTATTCCCCTCTCCCTTACCATCTATATTATACTATCCTCTCTTACCATTCATATTATTATTACCACTATTCCCTCTCCTTACCATTCATATTATTATTATTACTACTATTCCTCTCCTTACCATTCATATTATTATTATTACCACTATTCCCTCTCCCTTACCATTCATGTTATTATTACTACTATTCCCCCTCTCCTCTTACCATTCATATTATTATTATTACCACTATTCCTCTCCTTACCATTCATATTATTATTACCACTATTCCCCCTCTCCCTTACCATTCATATTATTATTATTACACTATTCCCCTCTCCCCTTACCATTCATATTATTATTATTACCACTATTCCCCCTCTCCTTACCATTCATATTATTATTATTACCACTATTCCCCCCTCTCCCCTTACCATTCATATTATTATTACCACTATTCCCCCTCTCCCTTACCTTCATATTATTATTATTACCACTATTCCCCTCTCTCTTACCATTCATATTATTATTATTGCCACTATTCCCCTCTCCCCTTACCATTCATATTATTATTACCACTATTCCCCCCTCTCCCCTTACCATTCATATTATTATTATTCTATTCCCCTCTCCTTACCATTCATATTATTATTATTACCACTATTCCCCTCTCCCTTACCATTCATATTATTATTACTACTATTCCCCTCTCCCCTTACCATTCATATTATTATTATTACCACTATTCCCCCTCTCCCCCTTACCATTCATATTATTATTATTACCACTATTCCCCTCTCCCCTTACCATTCATATTATTATTACTACTATTCCCTCTCCCCCTTACCATTCATATTATTATTATTACCACTATTCCCCCTCTCCCCTTTACCATTCATATTATTATTATTACCACTATTCCCCCTCTCCTTACCATTCATATTATTATTATTACCACTATTCCCCCTCTCCCCCTTACCATTCATATTATTATTATTACCACTATTCCCCCTCTCCCTTACCATTCATATTATTATTATTACCACTATTCCCCTCTCCCTTACCATTCAATTATTATTATTACCACTATTCCCCCTCTCCCTACCATTCATATTATTATTATTACCACTATTCCCCTCTCCCTTACCATTCATATTATTATTGCTCACTATTCCCCTCTCCCCTTACCATTCATATTATTATTATTACCACTATTCCCTCTCTCCCCTTACCATTCATATTATTATTATTACCACTATTCCCCTCTCCCCTTACCATTCATGTTATTATTATTACCACTATTCCCCCTCTCCCCTTACCATTCATATTATTATACCACTATTCCCTCTCTCTACCATTCATATTATTATTATTACCACTATTCCCCTCTCCCTTACCATTCATATTATTATTACCACTATTCCCCTCTCCCCTTACCATTCATATTATTATTATTACCACTATTCCCCTCTCCCCTATACCATTCATATTATTATTATTACCACTATTCCCCCTCCCCCTTACTATCATATTATTATTATTACCACTACCCTCTCCCCTTACCATTCATATTATTATTATTACCACTATTCCCCCTCTCTCTTACCATTCATATTATTATTATTACCACTATTCCCCTCTCCCCTTACCATTCATATTATTATTATTATCACTATTTCCTCTCCCCCTTACCATTCATATTATTATTACCACTATTCCCCCTCTCCCCTTATATTCATATTATTATTACCACTATTCCCCTCTCCCTTACCATTCATATTATTATTATTACCACTATTCCCCCTCTCCCCCTTACCATTCATATATTATTATTACTACTATTCCCCTCTCCCTTTACCATTCATATTATTATTATACCACTATTCCCCTCTCCCCCTTACCATTCATATTATTATTATTACCACTATTCCCCCTCCCCTTACCATTCATGTTATTATTATTACTCACTATTCCCCTCTCCTTACCATTCATATTATTATTATTACCACTATTCCCCCTCTCCCCACCATTCATATTATTACACTATTCCCTCTCCTCTTACCATTCATATTATTATTATTACCACTATTCTCTCCTCTTACCATTCATATTATTATTACCACTATTCCCCTCTCCCTTACCATTCATATTATTATTATTATTACCACTATTCCCTCCTCCCTTACCATTCATATTATTATTATTACCACTATTCCCCCTCCCTTACCATTCTATTATTATTATTACCACTATTCCCCCTCTCCTTACCATTCATATTATTATATACCACTATTCCCCTCTCCCTTACCATTCATATTATTATTATTACCACTATTCCCCTCTCCCCCTTACCATTCTTATTATTATTATTACCACTATTCCCCTCTCCCTTACCATTCATATTATTATTATACCACTATTCCCCTCTCCCCCTTACCATTCATATTATTATTCAATCAATTTTATTTTATATAGCCCTTCTTACATCAGCTAATATCTCGAAGTGCTGTACAGAAACCCAGCCTAAAACCCCAAACAGCTAGTAATGCAGGTGTAGAAGCACGGTGGCTAGGAAAAACTCCCTAGAAAGGCAAAACCTAGGAAGAAACCTAGAGAGGAACCAGGCTATGAGGGGTGGCCAGTCCTCTTCTGGCTGTGCCGGGTGGAGGTTATAACAGAACCATGCCAAGATGTTCAAAAATGTTCATAAGTGACAAGCATGGTCAAATAATAATCAGGAATAAATCTCAGTTGGCTTTTTCATAGCCGATCATTAGAGTTTAAAACAGCAGGTCTGGGACAGGTAGGGGTTCCATAACCGCGAGGCAGAACAGTTTAAACTGGAATAGCAGCAAGGCCAGGCGGACTGGGGACAGCAAGGTGTCATCATGCCCGGTAGTCCTGACGTATGGTCCTAGGGCTCAGGTTCTCAGAGAGAAAGAGAGAACGAGAGAATTAGAGAGAGCATACTTAAATTCACACAGGACACTGGATAAGACAGGAGAAGTACTCCAGGTATAACCAACTAACCCCAGCCCCCCGACACATAAACTACTGCAGCATAAATACTGGAGGCTGAGACAGGAGCGGTCCGGAGACACTGTGGCCCCATCCGAAGAAACCCGGACAGGGCCAAACAGGAAGGATATAACCCCACCCACTCCGCCAAAGCACAGCCCCCGCACCACTAGAGGGATATCCCCAACCACCAACTTACAATCCTGAGACAAGGCCGAGTATAGCCCACAGAGGTCTCGCACCACAGCACAAACCAAGGGGGCGCCAACCCAGACAGGAAGATCACGTCAGTAACTCAACCCACTAAGTGACGCACCCCTCCCAGGGACGGCATGAAGAGCACCAGCAAGCCAGTGACTCAGCCCCTGCAACAGGGTTAGAGGCAGAGAACCCCAGTGGAGAGGGGAACCGCCCGGCAGAGACAGCAAGGGCTGTTCGTTGCTCCAGCCTTTCCGTTCACCTTCACACTCCTGGGCCAGACTACACTCAATCATATGACCTACTGAAGAGATAAGTCTTCAGTAAAGACTTAAAGGTTGAGACCGAGTCTGCGTCTCTCACATGGGTAGGCAGACTGTTCCATAAAAATGAGATCTATAGGAGAAAGCCCTGCCTCCCGCTGTTTGCTTAGAAATTCTAGGGACAATTAGGAGGCCTGCGTCTTGTGACCGTAGCGTACGTATTGGTATGTACGGCAGGACCAACTCGGAAAGATAGGTAGGAGCAAGCCCATGTAACGGCTTTATAGGTTAACAGTAAAACCTTGAAATCAGCCCTTGCCTTAACAGGAAGCCAGTGTAGGGAAGCTAGCACTGGAGTAATATGATCAAATTTCTTGGTTCTAGTCAGATTCTAGCAGCCGTATTTAGCTACTAACTGAAGTTTATTTAGTGCTTTATCCGGGTAGCGGAAAATAGAGCATTGCAGTAGTCTAATCTAGAAGTAACAAATGCATGGATTAATTTTTCTGCATCATTTTTGGACAGAAAATTTCTGATTTTTTGCAATGTTACGTAGATGGAAAAAAGCTGTCCTTGAAACAGTCTTGATATGTTCGTCAAAAAGAGAGATCAGGGTCAAGAGTAACGCCTAGGTCCTTCACAGTTTTATTTGAGACGACTTACAACCATCAAGATGAATTGTCAGATTTAACAGAAGATCTCTTTGTTTCTTGGGACCTAGTACAAGCATCTCTGTTTTGTCCGAGTTTAAAAGTAAAAGTTTTCAGCCATCCACTTCCCTTATGTCTGAAACACAGGCTTCTAGCGAGGGCAATTTTGGGGGCTTCACCATGCTTCATTGAAATGTACAGCTGTGTGTCATCCGCATAGCAGTGAAAGTTAACATTATGTTTTCGAATAACATCCCCAAGAGGTAAAATATATAGTGAAACAATAGTGGTCCTAAACGGAACCTTGAGGAACACCGAAATGTACAGTTGATTTGTCGGAGGACAGACCATTCACAGAGACAAACTGATATCTTTTCCGACAGGTAGGATCTAAACCAGGCCAGAACTTGTCCGTGTAGACCAATTTGGGTTTCCAGTCTCTCCAAAGTCTCTCTATTACCACTATTCCCCCTCTCCCTTACCATTCATATTATTATTATTACACTATTCCCCTCTCCCCTTACCATTCATATTATTATTATTACCACTATTCCCCCTCTCCACTTACCATTCATATATTATTATTACCACTATTCCCCCTCTCCCCTTACCATTCATATTATTATTATTACCACTATTCCCCCTCTCCCCCTTACCATTCATATTATTATTATTACCACTATTCCCCCTCTCCCCTTACCATTCATATTATTATTATTACCACTATTCCCCCTCTCCCCCTTACCATTCATATTATTATTATTACCACTATTCCCCCTCTCCCCTTACCATTCATATTATTATTATTACCACTATTCCCCCTCTCCCTTACCATTCATATTATTATTATTACCACTATTCCCCTCTCCCCTTACCATTCATATTATTATTACCACTATTTCCCTCTCCCTTTACCATTCATATTATTATTATTACCACTATTCCCCACTCTCCTTACCATTCATTATTATTATTACCACTGTTCCCTCTCCCTACCATTCAGTATTATTATTACTACTATTCCCTCTCCCCTTACCATTCATATTATAAATAACTATTCCCCTCTCCCCTTACCATTCATATTATTATTATTACCACTATTCCCCTCTCCCCCTACCATTCATATTATTATTACCACTATTCCCCTCTCCCTTACCATTCATATTATTATTATTACCACTATTCCCCTCTCCCCTTACCATTCTTATTATTATTATTACCACTATTCCCCTCTCCCCATTCATATTATTATTATTACCACTATTCCCCTCTCCCCTTTACCATTCATATTATTATTATTACCACTATTCCCTCTCCCCTTACCATTCATATTATTATTATTACCACTATTCCCCTCTCCTTACCATTCATATTATTATTATACCACTATTCCCCCTCTCCCCTTACCATTCATTATTATTATTACCACTATTCCCCCTCTCCCTTACCATTCATATTATTATTATTACCACTATTCCCTCTCCCTTACCATTCATATTATTATTATTACCACTATTCCCCTCTCCCCCTTACCATTCATATTATTATTGTTACCACTATTCCCCTCTCCCTTACCATTCATATTGTTATTATTACCACTATTCCCCCTCTCCCCTACCATTCATATTATTATTATTACCACTATTCCCCTCTCCTTACCATTCATATTATTATTATTACCACTATTCCCTCTCCCTTACCATTCATATTATTATTATTACCACTATTCCCCTCTCCCTTACCATTCTATTATTATTATTACCACTATTCCCCTCTCTTACCATTCATATTATTATTATTACCACTATTCCTCTCCCTTACCATTCATATTATTATTACCACTATTTCCCTCTCCCCTTACCATTCATATTATTATTATTACCACTATTCCCCTCTCCCCCTTACCATTCATATTATTATTATTACCACTATTCCCCTCTCCCCCTTACCATTCATTTATTATATTACCACTATTCCTCTCCTCTACCATTCATATTATTATTATTACCATTATTCCCCCTCTCCCCCTTACCATTCATATATATTATTACCACTATTCCCCCTCTCACTTACCATTCATATTATTATTATTACCACTATTCCCCCTCTCCCCTTACCATTCATATCATATTATTATTACCACTATTCCCTCTCCCTTACCATTCATATTATTTTACCACTATTCCCTCTCCCCTTACCATTCATTATTATTATTACCACTATTCCCTCTCCCCCTTACCATTCATATTATTATTTACCACTATTCCCCTCTCCCCTTACCATTCATATTATTATTATTACCACTATTCCCCCTCTCCCTTACCATTCGTATTATTATTACCACTATTCCCCTCTCCTACCATTATTATTACCACTATTTCCCTCTCCCCTTACCATTCATATTATTATTATTACCACTATTCCCCTCTCCTTACCATTCATATTATTATTATTACCACTATTCCCTCTCCTTACCATTCATATTATTATTATTACCACTATTCCCCCTCTCCCCTTACCATTCATATTATTATTATTACCACTATTCCCTCTCCCCCTTTACCATTCGTATTATTATTATTACCACTATTCCCCCTCTCCCTTACCATTCATATTATTATTACCACTATTCCCCTCTCCCCTTACCATTCATATTATTATTATTACCACTATTCCCCCTCTCCCCTTTACCATTCATTATTATTACTACTATTTCCCTCTCCCCATTCATATTATTATTACCACTATTCCCTCTTCCTTACCATTCATATTATTATTATTACCACTATTCCCCTCTCCCTTACATTCATATTATTATTATTACCACTATTCCCCTCTCCCTTACCATTCATATTATTATTATTACCACTATTCCCCTCTCCCCCTTACCATTCATATTATTATTATTACCACTATTCCCCCTCTCCCTTCTACCATTCATATTATTATTATTACCACTATTTCCCTCTCCCCTTACCATTCATATTATTATTACCACTATTCCCCTCTCCCCTTACCATTCATATTATTATTATTACCACTATTCCCCCTCTCCCTTACCATTCATCTATTATTATTACCACTATTCCCCTCTCCCTTACCATTCATATTATTATTATTACCACTATTCCCCTCTCCCTTACCATTCATATGTATTATTACCACTATTCCCCTCTCCCCTTACCATTCATATTATTATTATTACCCATATTCCCTTCCCCCTTACCATTCATATTATTATATTACCACTATTCCCTCTCCCCCTTACCATTCATATTATTATTATTACCACTATTCCCCTCTCCCCTTACCATTCATATTATTATTACCACTATTCCCCTCTCCCCTTACCATTCATATTATTATTATTACCACTATTCCCCCTCTCCTTACCATTCATATTATTATTATTACCACTATTCCCCTCTCCCCTTACCATTCATATTATTATTACCACTATTCCCCTCTCCCCCTTACCATTCATTTATATATTACCACTATTCCCCTCCCCTTACCATTCATATTATTATTATTACCACTATTCCCCCTATCCCCTTACCATTCATATTATTATTATTACCACTATTCCCCCCTCTCCCTTACCATTCATATTCTTATTATTACCACTATTCCCTCTCCCCTTCATTCATATTATTATTATTACCACTATTCCCCTCTCCCCTTACCATTCATATTATTATTATTACCACTATTCCCTCTCCCTTACCATTCATATTATTATTATTACCACTATTCCCTCTCCCCTTACCATTCATATTATTATTATTATTACCACTATTCCCCTCCCCTTACCATTCATATTATTATTATTACCACTATTCCCCTCTCCCCTTACCATTCATATTATTATTATTACCACTATTCCCCTCTCCCCTTACCATTCATATTATTATTATTACCACTATTCCCCCTCTCCCTTACCATTCATATTATTATTACTCACTATTCCCCCTCTCCCCTTACCATTCATATTATTATTATTACCACTATTCCCCCTCTCCCTTACCATTCATATTATTATTATTACCACTATTCCCCCTCTCCCTTACCATTCATATTATTATTACTTACCACTATTCCCCCTCTCCCTTACCATTCATATTATTATTATTACCACTATTCCCCTCTCCCCTTACCATTCATATTATTATTACCACTATTCCCCTCTCCCCTACCATTCATATTATTATTATTACCACTATTCCCCTCTCCCTTACCATTCATATTATTATTATTACCACTATTCCCCCTCTCCCTTACCATTCAATTATTATTATTACCACTATTCCCCCTCCCCTTACCATTCATATTATTATTATTACCACTATTCCCCTCTCCCCTTACCATTCATATTATTATTATTACCACTATTCCCCTCTCTTACCATTCATATTATTATTATTACCACTATTCCCCTCTCTCCCTTACCATTCATATTATTATTATTACCACTATTCCCCCTCTCCCCTTACCATTCATATTATTATTATTACCACTATTCCCCTCTCTCCCTTACCATTCATATTATTATTATTACCACTATTCCCCTTCTCCCTTACCATTCATATTATTATTATTACCACTATTCCCCCTCTCCCTTACCATTCATATTATTATTATTACCACTATTCCCCTCTCCCCTTACCATTCATATTATTATTATTACCACTATTCCCCCTCTCCTCTTACCATTCATATTATTATTATTACCACTATTCCCCCTCTCCCTTACCATTCATATTATTATTATTACCACTATTCCCCTCTCCCCCTTACCATTCATATTATTATTATTACCACTATTCCCCCTCTCCCCTTACCATTCATATTATTATTATTACCACTATTCCCCTCTCCTCCTTACCATTCAATTATTATTATTACCACTATTCCCCCTCTCCCCTTTACCATTCATATTATTATTATTACCACTATTCCCCCTCTCCCCCTTACCATTCATATTATTATTATTACCACTATTCCCCCTCTCCTCCTTACCATTCATATTATTGACTATTCACCCTCTCCCTTACCATTCATATTAAAGTGCACTACATATGCAGAGAGAGGATAGAGAGAGAGAGAGAGAGAGAGAGAGAGAGAGAGAGAGAGAGAGAGAGAGAGAGAGAGAGAGAGAGAGAGAGAGAGAGAGAGAGAGAGAGAGAGAGAGACTCTATATGCCAAAATAACATCACACTTTGAAATTATCTTCAGAGTGTCAGAAACACCCACCAGCTGGTTCTGCCTAATCAATCAATCAATCAATCAATCAATTTTATTTTATATAGCCCTTCTTACATCAGCTAATATCTCGAAGTGCTGTACAGAAACCCAGCCTAAAACCCCAAACAGCTAGTAATGCAGGTGTAGAAGCACGGTGGCTAGGGAAAACTCCTAGAAAGGCAAAACCTAGGAAGAAACCTGAGAGGAACCAGGCTATGAGGGGTGGCCAGTCCTCTTCTGGCTGTGCCGGGTGGAGGTTATAACAGAACCATGCCAAGATGTTCAAAAATGTTCATAAGTGACAAGCATGGTCAAATAATAATCAGGAATAAATCTCAGTTGGCTTTTCATAGCCGATCATTAGAGTTTAAAACAGCAGGTCTGGGACAGGTAGGGGTTCCATAACCGCAGGCAGAACAGTTTAAACTGGAATAGCAGCAAGGCCAGGCGGACTGGGGACAGCAAGGTGTCATCATGCCCGGTAGTCCTGACGTATGGTCCTAGGGGCTCAGGTTCTCAGAGAGAAAGAGAGAACGAGAGAATTAGAGAGAGCATACTTAAATTCACACAGGACACTGGATAAGACAGGAGAAGTACTCCAGGTATAACCAACTAACCCCAGCCCCCCGACACATAAACTACTGCAGCATAAATACTGGAGGCTGAGACAGGAGCGGTCCGGAGACACTGTGGCCCCATCCGAAGAAACCCCGGACAGGGCCAAACAGGAAGGGATATAACCCCACCCACTCCGCCAAAGCACAGCCCCGCACCACTAGAGGGATATCCCCAACCACCAACTTACAATCCTGAGACAAGGCCGAGTATAGCCCACAGAGGTCTCCACCACAGCACAAACCAAGGGGGGGCGCCAACCCAGACAGGAAGATCACGTCAGTAACTCAACCCACTCAAGTGACGCACCCCCTCCCAGGGACGGCATGAAAGAGCACCAGCAAGCCAGTGACTCAGCCCTGCAACAGGGTTAGAGGCAGAGAAACCCAGTGGAGAGGGGAACCGCCCGGCAGAGACAGCAAGGGCTGTTCGTTGCTCCAGCCTTTCCGTTCACCTTCACACTCCTGGGCCAGACTACACTCAATCATATGACCTACTGAAGAGATAAGTCTTCAGTAAAGACTTAAAGGTTGAGACCGAGTCTGCGTCTCTCACATGGGTAGGCAGACTGTTCCATAAAAATGGAGATCTATAGGAGAAAGCCCTGCCTCCCGCTGTTTGCTTAGAAATTCTAGGGACAATTAGGAGGCCTGCGTCTTGTGACCGTAGCGTACGTATTGGTATGTACGGCAGGACCAACTCGGAAAGATAGGTAGGAGCAAGCCCATGTAACGCTTTTTTATAGGTTAACAGTAAAACCTTGAAATCAGCCCTTGCCTTAACAGGAAGCCAGTGTAGGGAAGCTAGCACTGGAGTAATATGATCAAATTTCTTGGTTCTAGTCAGGATTCTAGCAGCCGTATTTAGCACTAACTGAAGTTTATTTAGTGCTTTATCCGGGTAGCCGGAAAATAGAGCATTGCAGTAGTCTAATCTAGAAGTAACAAATGCATGGATTAATTTTTCTGCATCATTTTTTGGACAGAAAATTTCTGATTTTTGCAATGTTACGTAGATGGAAAAAAGCTGTCCTTGAAACAGTCTTGATATGTTCGTCAAAAGAGAGATCAGGGTCAAGAGTAACGCCTAGGTCCTTCACAGTTTTATTTGAGACGACTTTACAACCATCAAGATGAATTGTCAGATTTAACAGAAGATCTCTTTGTTTCTTGGGACCTAGTACAAGCACTCTCTGTTTTGTCCGAGTTTAAAAGTAAAAAGTTTTCAGCCATCCACTTCCTTATGTCTGAAACACAGGCTTCTAGCGAGGGCAATTTTGGGGCTTCACCATGCTTCATTGAAATGTACAGCTGTGTGTCATCCGCATAGCAGTGAAAGTTAACATTATGTTTTCGAATAACATCCCCAAGAGGTAAAATATATAGTGAAAACAATAGTGGTCCTAAAACGGAACCTTGAGGAACACCGAAATGTACAGTTGATTTGTCGGAGGACAGACCATTCACAGAGACAAACTGATATCTTTCCGACAGGTAGGATCTAAACCAGGCCAGAACTTGTCCGTGTAGACCAATTTGGGTTTCCAGTCTCTCCAAAAGAATGTGGTGATCGATGGTGTCAAAGGCAGCACTAAGGTCTAGTAGCACGAGGACAGATGCAGAGCCTCGGTCTGACGCCATTAAAAGGTCATTTACCACCTTCACAAGTGCAGTCTCAGTGCTATGATGGGGTCTAAAACCAGACTGAAGCATTTCGTATACATTGTTTGTCTTCAGAAAGGCAGTGAGTTGCTGCGCAACAGCTTTTTCTAAAATTTTTGAGAGGAATGGAAGATTCGATATAGGCCGATAGTTTTTTATATTTTCCGGGTCAAGGTTTGGCTTTTTCAAGAGAGGCTTTATCACTGCCACTTTTAGTGAGTTTGGTACACATCCGGTGGATAGAGAGCTGTTTATTATGTTCAACATAGGAGGGCCAAGCACAGGAAGCAGCTCCTTCCAGCAGTTTAGTAGGAATAGGATCCAGTATGCAGCTTGAAGGTTTAGAGGCCATGATTATTTTCATCATTGTGTCAAGAGATATAGTACTAAAACACTTAAGTGTTCTCCCGATCCCAGGCCCTCGCAGAGCTGTGCAGATCCAGGACAGCTAAGCCCTGGAGGAATACGCAGATTCAAAGAGGAGTCCGTAATTTGCTTTCTAATGGTCATGATCTTTTCCTCAAAGAAGTTCATGAATTTATCACTGCTGAAGTGAAAACCATCCTCTCTTGGGGAATGCTGCTTTTTAGTTAGCTTTGCAACAGTATCAAAAAGAAATTTTGGATTGTTCTTATTTTCCTCGATTAATTTGGAAAAGTAGGATGATCGAGCAGCAGTGAGGGCTCTTCGGTACTGCACGGTACTGTCTTTCCAAGCTAGTCGGAAGACTTCCAGTTTGGTGTGGCGCCATTTCCGTTCCAATTTCCTGGAAGCTTGCTTCAAAGCTCGGGTATTTTCTGTATACCAGGGAGCTAGTTTCTTATGACAAATGTTTTTCGTTTTTAGGGGTGCAACTGCATCTAGGGTATTGCGCAAGGTTAAATTGAGTTCCTCAGTTAAGTGGTTAACTGATTTTTGTCCTCTGACGTCCTTGGGTAGGCAGAAGGAGTCTGGAAGGGCATCAATGAATTTTTGTGTTGTCTGAGAATTTATAGCACGACTTTTGATGCTCCTTGGTTGGGGTCTGAGCAGATTATTTGTTGCGATTGCAAACGTAATAAAATGGTGGTCCGATAGTCCAGGATTTTGTGGAAAAACATTAAGATCTACAACATTTATTCCATGGGACAAAACTAGGTCCAGAGTATGACTGTGGCAGTGAGTAGGTCCAGAGACATGTTGGACAAAACCCACTGAGTCGATAATGGCTCCGAAAGACTTTTGGAGTGGGTCTGTGGACTTCTCCATGTGAATATTAAAATCACCAAAAATTAGAATATGATCTGCTATGACTACAAGGTCTGATAGGAATTCAGGAAACTCAGAGAGGAACGCTGTATATGGCCCAGGAGGCCTGTAAACAGTAGCTATAAAAAGTGATTGAGTAGGCTGCATAGATTTCATGACTAGAAGCTCGAAAGATGAAAACGTCATTTTTTTTTTTGTAAATTGAAATTTGCTATCGTAAATGTTAGCAACACCTCCGCCTTTGCGGGATGCACGGGAATATGGTCACTAGTGTAACCAGGAGGTGAGGCCTCATTTAACACAGCAAATTCATCAGGCTTAAGCCATGTTTCAGTCAGGCCAATCACATCAAGATTATGATCAGTGATGAGTTCATTGACTATGACTGCCTTTGAAGTGAGGGATCTAACATTAAGTAACCCTATTTTGAGATGTGAGGTATCACGATCTCTTTCAATAATGGCAGGAATGGAGGAGGTCTTTATCCTAATAAGATTGCTAGGGGTGAACACCACCATGTTTAGTTTTGCCCAACCTAGGTCGAGGCACAGACACAGTCTCAATGGGTATGGCTGAGCTGACTACACTGACTATGCTATTGGCAGACTCCACTAAGCTGGCAGGTTGGCTAACAGCCTGCTGCCTGGCCTGCACCCTATTTCACTGTGGGGCTAGAGGAGTTAGAGCCCTATCTATGTTGGTAGATAAGAGGAGAGCACCCCTCCAGTTAGGATGGAGTCCGTCACTCCTCAGCAGGTCAGGCTTGATCCTGTTTGTGGGTGAGTCCCAGAAAGAGGGCCAATTATCCACAAATGTTATCTTTTGGGAGGGGCAGAAAACAGTTTTCAACCAGCGATTGAGTGCTGAGACTCTGCTGTAGAGCTCATCACTTCCCCCTAACTGGGAGGGGGCCAGAGACAATTACTCGATGCCGACACATCTTTCTAGCTGATTTACACGCTGAAGCTATGTTGCACTTGGTGACCTCTGACTGTTTCATCCTAACATCGTAGTGCCGACGTGGATAACAATATCTCTATACTCTCTACACTCGCCAGTTTTAGCTTTAGCCAGCACCATCTTTAGATTAGCCTTTAACGTCGGTAGCCCTGCCCCCTGGTAAACAGTGTATGATCGCTGGGTGATTCGTTTTAAGTCTAATACTGCGGGTAATGGAGTCGCCGATGACTAGGGTTTTCAATTTGTCAGAGCTAATGGTGGGAGCCTTCGAGTCTCAGACCCCGTAACGGGAGGAGTAGAGACTAGAGAAGACTCAGACTCAGACTCCGACTCGCTACATAATGGGGAAAACCGGTTGAAGGTTTCTGTCGGCTGAATGAGCGACACCGGTTGAGCATTCCAACAGTATTTCCCTCCAGAAGCCATGAGAAAGTTGTCCGGCTGCGGGGACTGTGCGGGGGATTTATACTAACATTACTGTCTGTACTTACTGGTGGCACAGACGCTGTTTCTTCCTTTCCTACACTGATATTACCCTTGCCTAACGATTGCGTCTGAAGCTGGGCTTGTAGCACAGCTATTCTCGCCGTAAGGCGAGAATTCTCCTGTATATTATGAGTACAGCGACTGCAATTAGAAGACATCATGTTAATGTTACTACTTAGCTTCGGCTGTTGAAGATGTTGATGAACCATGTCCAGATAAAGCGTCCGAGTGAAAAAGTTGAATAAGGGGAAAAAAGTTGCGATGGAAAAAAGGAAAATAACGTAGAAGTTGGCAGCTAAAACGCACAGGAAAAGACTCTTCTGACTCTTCTGTCTCGGGATAAACGTCCGGGGTGAAAAAAGTTTAACGAAAAAGATGAGTGAGGACAAAACTAAAAAGTTGGTAAATTTGTTGAACACAGAGATTGATTAAACGTTTATTAAAAGTAAACGTGAATAGTTTGTTAGGTAGCCAAGTAGCAACAAACAGCAGAGCAGCACGGAGACAATGCGGAAGCGAGACGGAAGTCACGTGTCACGTAACAACTCAATAGCCTAATGACATCATTAGACCATCAGTCACAGACATTCTCTTACATTCCATATTTCAATATATGTGGAGGGAATGCCGAGCCGAGTGAAGCCTAATGGACCTAATTCCCTTTGATCCATATTTCTCTCTATTCTGACCTTGATCATGAGAATAGCATGTTATCCGTCTGGTTTAGGGAATTGTAAATATAAACATGACAATTGTTTTAGGTCTTTTTTACCTCAGGATCGCTGGAGACAAGCTGTAGGCTTCTGTAGCCCGCTGGAGACAAGCTGTAGGCTTCTGTAGCCCGCTGGAGACAAGCTGTAGGCTTCTGTAGCCCGCTGGAGACAAGCTGTAGGCTTCTGTAGCCCGCTGGAGACAAGCTGTAGGCTTCTGCAGCCCGCTGGAGACAAGCTGTAGGCTTCTGTAGCCCGCTGGAGACAAGCTGTAGGCTTCTGTAGCCCGCTGGAGACAAGCTGTAGGCTTCTGTAGCCCGCTGGAGACAAGCTGTAGGCTTCTGTAGCCCGCTGGAGACAAGCTGTAGGCTTCTGTAGCCATGTGACAGTGTAGCGCCAAACCTACCGAGGTGATTTCTGATTTCTAGAAGGTTTTAATGTTTTTATGCCCAGACTTTTCACTCTATTTTCTACAGTTTGTATTGTTTTAAATATGAGCCACTATCAGTTATACTCATACGTTTAGAACCGTCAGCGTGTTATCCTTTCAGCGGCAGATTACCTTTCTTTCCTCTGTCACGTTCCTGTGGTTGGCCCTAAGGAGATCTTGCCTTAGTGGATCATGTTCGGCCAACGTATTACAAGTTGTGTAACAATATGGGACATGTAAACTATATGAATCATTCTGTAACTCAGAACACACTTAACAGGTTAAACCTGGAGCACGTTTCTCACCTTCCAATATTTAATGGATTGAATCATTGAATATGGCAACTTTCAGGATGAATCAAACCACTATTTTCTTATTCACCAATATATATATGGTGTGTAAATGCTCTCCAAACCTGTTATTTTTATTGTTCATAAATACATTAAAGTGCAAACTCCTGCTTTCAGCGGATGACTCCTCAGCCATACTGGTCCTCAGCCATACTGGTCCTCAGCCATACTGGTCCTCAGCCATACTGGTCCTCAGCCATACTGGTCCTCAGCCATACTGGTCCTCAGCCATACTGATCCTCAGCCATACTGGTCCTCAGCCATACTGGTCCTCAGCCATACTGGTCCTCAGCCATACTGGTCCTCAGCCATACTGGTCCTCAGCCATACTGGTCCTCAGCCATACTGGTCGCCATACTGGTCCTCAGCCATACTGGTCCTCAGCCATACTGGTCCTCAGCCATACTGATCCTCAGCCATACTGGTCCTCAGCCATACTGGTCCTCAGCCATACTGATCCATACTGGTCCTCAGCCATACTGGTCCTCAGCCATACTGGTCGCCATACTGGTCCTCAGCCATACTGGTCCTCAGCCATACTGGTCCTCAGCCATACTGATCCTCAGCCATACTGGTCCTCAGCCATACTGGTCCTCAGCCATACTGGTCCTCAGCCATACTGATCCTCAGCCATACTGGTCCTCAGCCATACTGGTCCTCAGCCATACTGATCCTCAGCCATACTGGTCCTCAGCCATACTGGTCCTCAGCCATACTGGTCCTCAGCCATACTGGTCGCCATACTGGTCCTCAGCCATACTGGTCCTCAGCCATACTGATCCTCAGCCATACTGGTCCTCAGCCATACTGGTCCTCAGCCATGCTGATCCTCAGCCATACTGGTCCTCAGCCATACTGGTCCTCAGCCATACTGATCCTCAGCCATACTGGTCCTCAGCCATACTGGTCCTCAGCCATACTGATCCATACTGGTCCTCAGCCATACTGGTCCTCAGCCATACTGGTCCTCAGCCATACTGGTCCTCAGCCATGCTGATCCTCAGCCATACTGGTCCTCAGCCATACTGGTCCTCAGCCATACTGGTCCTCAGCCATACTGATCTCAGCCATACTGGTCCTCAGCCATACTGGTCCTCAGCCATACTGGTCCTCAGCCATACTGATCCATACTGGTCCTCAGCCATACTGGTCCTCAGCCATACTGGTCGCCATACTGGTCCTCAGCCATACTGGTCCTCAGCCATACTGGTCCTCAGCCATACTGATCCTCAGCCATACTGGTCCTCAGCCATACTGGTCCTCAGCCATACTGGTCCTCAGCCATACTGGTCCTCAGCCATACTGGTCCTCAGCCATACTGGTCCTCAGCCATACTGGTCCTCAGCCATACTGATCCTCAGCCATGCTGATCCTCAGCCATACTGGTCCTCAGCCATACTGGTCCTCAGCCATACTGGTCCTCAGCCATACTGATCCTCAGCCATACTGGTCCTCAGCCATACTGGTCCTCAGCCATACTGGTCCTCAGCCATACTGATCCATACTGGTCCTCAGCCATACTGGTCCTCAGCCATACTGGTCCTCAGCCATACTGGTCCTCAGCCATGCTGATCCTCAGCCATACTGGTCCTCAGCCATACTGGTCCTCAGCCATACTGGTCCTCAGCCATACTGATCCTCAGCCATACTGGTCCTCAGCCATACTGGTCCTCAGCCATACTGGTCCATACTGGTCCTCAGCCATACTGGTCCTCAGCCATACTGGTCCTCAGCCATACTGGTCCTCAGCCATACCATCCTCAGCCATAGAGGAGACCCTGAGTAAGGAATTGCATTTCGTTAGAGATTGGTTGACTGACAGCAAATTGTCGCTACATTTGGAATAAAACGTAGATTGCTTAGGGCTGACAAGATAAAGGTCAACTGTGCAGGAGATTGAATCTAAAACAAGCGTGACTTATCTTGGTGTGTCCCTAGATCAATCGCTTTCTGGAGACCTGATTGCTGCTAAAATTATTTCTAAAATTGTGAACGAATTGTCATTTCTATATCATAACGATATTTTAACATCAAAGTTAAGAAAGTGCTTGTCTCTACCTTGATTCAGTGTCATTTTATCGTTATAGCTGTTCTGCTTGGTTTAGTGGGCTATCAGAAAAGCTGAACAAGAGAATGCAGGTCATGCAACATAATGTTATCAGGTACATGCTGAATGACCCTCCCTAGGATCCATATAGGTGTACCTCCTAGGACCCATATAGGGGTACAGGTGTTCTGAATGTCCCCCCTAGGATCCATATAGGGGTACAGGTGTTCTGAATGTCCCCCCCTAGGATCCATATAGGGGTACCCCCTAGGACCCATATAGGGGTACAGGAGTTCTGAATGTCCCCCTAGGACCCATATAGGGGTACAGGAGTTCTGAATGTCCCCCTAGGACCCATATAGGGGTACAGGAGTTCTGAATGTCCCCCTAGGATCCATATAGGGGTACAGGAGTTCTGAATGTCCCCCTAGGACCCATATAGGGGTACAGGAGTTCTGAATGTCCCCCTAGGACCCATATAGGGGTACAGGAGTTCTGAATGACCCCCCCTAGGACCCATATAGGGGTACAGGAGTTCTGAATGACCCCCTAGGATCCATATAGGGGTACAGGTGTTCTGAATGTCTTAAACTTAAATGATGATATGAAAGACCACATTGATATTGTGATATATAAAACCAACACAGATACCAGAGCTAGTGGTATGTCTTGTAAATTCCCAAGAGTAAACAGTACTGCTTGGAGCACGTTTTTCTATACAGGCATTTGTCTCTGGAATAGCCTCCCCTTGGAGATCAAGCAAAGAACAAGAGGAAATAGCTTTAAAAGGCAGGCTAAGGTTTTCATTAGGACAAGGTTGTGTAAGTAAGAGAAACCTCTCCACTGCCCTCTACTGCTGGGCAGGTGTATTTATTTGAATGATAGCTATGATGTGTAATGAATAGATTTGTTTTAATGTGAAATTAATATGGTTGATTTTTAAGGTTAGTGAATAGTGCCACTTTTTAGGACGTCGATATAAATGAATGTATTTATGGTCGTTTGTCATTTTGTCTTGTCTTTTAATCATTATATGTGTTTTTTGTTTTTTACCATCGAGGACCACTTTGGAAACAAGCGTTTTAATTAATACTTTCAAGTGATATCCTCTGGGTCCACATTGTACATTCTGTTGTCTGTTACCCAAAACAAATTCAATTCAAATGCGTTTGGTTTCTTAAAATACATCCTTATATGTCGTCCTATGGAGTCAGCGCCATCTTCTGAAAGGATGCAATACTGCTAGTAGCTAGTAGCTGATAAATCTATATTTCTCTCTGTCTCTCTCTCTCTCTCTCTCTCTCTCTCTCTCTCTGTCTCTGTCTCTGTCTCTGTCTCTGTCTCTGTCTCTGTCTCTGTCTCTGTCTCTCTCTCTGTCTCTGTCTCTGTCTCTGTCTCTGTCTCTGTCTCTGTCTCTGTCTCTGTCTCTGTCTCTCTCTCTCTGTCTATGTCTCTCTCTCTCTCTGTCTCTATGTCTCTCTCTCTCTCTCTCTCTCTGTCTGTCTCTCTGTCTCTCTGTCTCTCTGTCTCTCTCTCTCTCTCTCTCTCTCTCTCTCTCTCTCTCTCTCTCTCTCTCTCTCTCTCTCTGTCTCTATGTCTCTCTCTCTCTCTGTCTCTATGTTCTCTCTCTCTCTCTCTCTCTGTCTCTCTCTCTCTCTCTCTCTCTATGTCTCTCTCTCTGTCTCTCTATGTCTCTCTCTCTCTGTCTCTGTCTCTCTCTCTCTCTCTATGTCTCTCTCTCTCTCTCTCTCTCTCTGTCTCTCTCTCTCTCTCTCTCTCTCTCTCTGTCTCTCTCTCTCTCTCTCTCTCTCTCTCTCTCTCTCTCTCTCTGTCTCTCTCTCTCAATTTAATTTCAATTTTCAATTTAAGGGCTTTATTGGCATGGGAAACATATGTTAACATTGCCAAAGCAAGTGAAGTAGATAATAAACAATTCAAATTAACAGTAAACATTAGACTCACAAAAGTTCCAAAAGAATAAAGACTTTTCAAATGTCATATTATGTGCAAATAGTTAAGGTACAAAAGGGAAAATAAATAAACATAAATATGGGTTGTATTTCCAATGGTGTTTGTTCTTCACTGGTTGCCCTTTTCTTGTGGCAACAGGTCACACATCTTGCAGCTGTGATGGCACACTGTGGTTTTTCACCCAGTAGATAAGGGAGTTTATCAAAATTGTGGGTCTGTGTAATCTGAGGGAAATATGTCTCTAATATGGTCATACATTTGGCAGGAGATTAGGAAGTGCAGCTCAGTTTCCACCTCATTTTGTGGGCAGTGTGCACATAGCCTGTCTTCTCTTGAGAGCCAAGTCTGCCTACGGCGGCCTTTCTCAATAGCAAGGCTATGCTCACTGAGTCTGTACATAGTCAAAGCTTTCCTTAAGTTTGGGTCAGTCACAGTGGTCAGGTATTCTGCCACTGTGTACTCTCTGTTTAGGGCCAAATAGCATTCTAGTTTGCTCAGTTTTTTTGTTAATTCTTTCCAATGTGTCAAGTAATTCTCTTTTTGATTTCTCATGAATTGGTTGGGTCTAATTGTGTTGCTGTCCTGGGGCTCTGTGGGGTCTGTTTGTGTTTGTGAACAGAGCCCCAGGACCAGCTTGCTTAGGGGACTCTTCTCCAGGTTCATCTCTCTGTAGGTGATGGCTTTGTTATGGAAGGTTTGGGAATCACTTCCTTTTAGGTGGTTGTAGAATTTAACGGCTCTTTTCTGGATTTTGATAATTAGCGGGTATCGGCCTAATTCTGCTCTGCCTGCATTATTTGGTGTTTTACATTGTACACAGAATATATTTTTTGCAGAATTCTGCATGCAGTCTCAATTTGGTGTTTGTCCCATTTTGTGAATTCTTGGTTGGTGAGCGGACCCCAGACTTCAAGACCATAAAGGGCAATGGGTTCTATAACTGATTCAAGTATTTTTAGCCAGATCCTAATTGGTATGTCAAATGTTATGTTCCTTTTGATGGCATAGAAGGCCCTTCTTGCCTTGTCTCTCAGATCGTTCACAGTTTTGTGGAAGTTACCTGTGGCGCTGATGTTTAGGCCGAGGTATGTTTTTTGTGTGCTCTAGGGAAACGGTGTCTAGATGGAATTTGTATTTGTGGTCCTGGCAACTGGACCTTTTTTGGAACACCATTATCCCTGTCTCACCCTATGGCCCTGTGGAAAGAAATGTGTGTTTTTTGCCAACTTTAACCGCACACTTGTTGTTTGTGTACATGGATTTTATCATGTCATATGTTTTTCCCCCAACACCACTTTCATCAATTTGTATAACAAACCCTCATGCCAAATTGAGTCAAAAGCTTTTTTGAAATCAACAAAGCATGAGAAGACTTTGCCTTTGTTTTGGTTTGTTTGTTTGTCAATTAGGGTGTGCAGGGTGAATACGTGGTCTGTCGTACGGTAATTTGGTAAAAAGCCAATTTGACATTTGCTCAGTACATTGTTTTCACTGAGGAAATGTACAAGTCTGCTGTTAATGATAATGCAGATGATTTTCCGAAGGTTGCTGTTGACGCATATCCCACGGTAGTTATTGGGGTCAAATTTGTCTCCACTTTTGTGGATTGGGGTGATCAGTCCTTGGTTCCAAATATTGGGGAAGATGCCAGAGATAAGGATGATGTTAAAGAGTTTAAGTATAGCCAATTGGAATTTGTGGTCTGTATATTTTATCATTTCATTGAGGATACCATCAACACCACAGGACTTTTTGGGTTGGAGGGTTTGTATTTTGTCCTGTAGTTCATTCAATGAAATTGGAGAATCCAGTGTGTTCTGGTAGTCTTTAATAGTTGATTTGTATTTGATCAGGTATATGTTTTTGCTGTTTGTTCTTTGTTATAGGGCCAAAAAGATTGGAGAAGTGGTTTACCCATACATCTCCGTTTTGGATAGATAACTCTTCGTGTTGTTTGTTTAGTGTTTTCCAATCTTCCCAGAAGTGGTTAGAGTCTATGGATTCTTCAATTACAATGAGCTGATTTCTGACATGCTGTTCCTTCTTTTTCCATAGTGTATTTTTGTATTGTTTTAGTGATTCACCATAGTGAAGGCGTAGGCTCAGGTTTTCTGGGTCTCTGTGTTTTTGGTTGGATAGGTTTCTCAATTTCTTTTAGGTTTTTGCATTCTTCATCAAAACATTTTTGTCATGGAGTTTTGATTTACATTTACATTTTAGTCATTTAGCAGACGCTCTTATCCAGAGCGACTTACAGTTAGTGAGTGCATACATTTTCATACTGGCCCCCCGTGGGTAACGAACCCACAACCCTGGCGTTGCAAGCGGCATGCTCTACCAACTGAGCTACAGGGGACCTGTTTGGAGTGAAGGTTATGCTGTGGAGGGTAGTATCCTGTATAGGTCCCTGCCTGTTTGGAGTGAAGGTTATGTTGTGGAGGGTAGCATCCTGTATAGGTCCCTGCCTGTTTGGAGTGAAGGTTATGTTGTGGAGGGTAGCATCCTGTATAGGTCCCTGCCTGTTTGGAGTGAAGGTTATGTTGTGGAGGGTAGCATCCTGTATAGGTCCCTGCCTGTTTGGAGTGAAGGTTATGTTGTGGAGGGTAGCATCCTGTATAGGTCCCTGCCTGTTTGGAGTGAAGGTTATGTTGTGGAGGGTAGCATCCTGATAGGTCCCTGCCTGTTTGGAGTGAAGGTTATGTTGTGGAGGGTAGCATCCTGTATAGGTCCCTGCCTGTTTGGAGTGAAGGTTATGTTGTGGAGGGTAGCATCCTGTATAGGTCCCTGCCTGTTTGTAGTGAAGGTTAAGTTGTGGAGGGTAGCATCCTGTATAGGTCCCTGCCTGTTTGGAGTGAAGGTTATGTTGTGGGAGAGTAGCATCCTGTATAGGTCCCTGCCTGTTTGGAGTGAAGGTTATGTTGTGGAGGGTAGCATCCTGTATAGGTCCCTGCCTGTTTGGAGTGAAGGTTATGTTGTGGAGGGTAGCATCCTGTATAGGTCCCTGCCTGTTTGGAGTGAAGGTTATGTTGTGGAGGGTAGCATCCTGTATAGGTCCCTGCCTGTTTGGAGTGAAGGTTATGTTGTGGAGGGTAGCATCCTGTATAGGGAGGGTAGCATCCTGTATAGGTCCCTGCCTGTTTGGAGTGAAGGTTATGTTGTGGAGGGTAGTATCCTGTATAGGTCCCTGCCTGTTTGGAGTGAAGGTTATGCTGTGGAGGGTAGCATCCTGTATAGGTCCCTGCCTGTTTGGAGTGAAGGTTATGTTGTGGAGGGTAGCATTCTGTATAGGTCCCTGCCTGTTTGGAGTGAAGGTTATGTTGTGGAGGGTAGCATCCTGTATAGGTCCCTGCCTGTTTGGAGTGAAGGTTATGTTGTGGAGGGTAGCATCCTGTATAGGTCCCTGCCTGTTTGGAGGAAGGTTATGTTGTGGAGGGTAGCATCCTGTATAGGTCCCTGCCTGTTTGGAGTGAAGGTTATGTTGTGGAGGGTAGCATCCTGTATAGGTCCCTGCCTGTTTGGAGTGAAGGTTATGTTGTGGAGGGTAGCATCCTGTAGGTAGGTCCCTGCCTGTTTGGAGTGAAGGTTATGTTGTGGAGGGTAGCATCCTGTATAGGTCCCTGCCTGTTTGGAGTGAAGGTTATGTTGTGGAGGGTAGCATCCTGTATAGGTCCCTGCCTGTTTGGAGTGAAGGTTATGCTGTGGAGGGTAGCATCCTGTATAGGTCCCTGCCTGTTTGGAGTGAAGGTTATGCTGTGGAGGGTAGCATCCTGTATAGGTCCCTGCCTGTTTGGAGTGAAGGTTATGTTGTGGAGGGTAGCATCCTGTATAGGTCCCTGCCTGTTTGGAGTGAAGGTTATGTTGTGGAGGGTAGCATCCTGTATAGGTCCCTGCCTGTTTGGAGTGAAGGTTATGTTGTGGAGGGTAGCATCCTGTATAGGTCCCTGCCTGTTTGGAGTGAAAGTTATGTTGTGGAGGGTAGTATCCTGTATAGGTCCCTGCCTGTTTGGAGTGAAGGTTATGTTGTGGAGGGTAGCATCCTGTATAGGTCCTTGCCAAAAAATCCAAGTTTATCTAACTCTAAATCTATATTTTTGTACATGAATACTAAAAAATGCGAGAGCTCATCAGCATGTGTCTCCCTCTCCCCCTCCCCCTCTCCCCCTCTCCCCCTCTCCCTCTCCCTCTCCCCCTCCCCCTCTCCCCCTCTCCCTCTCCCCCTCCCCCTCTCCCCCTCTCCCTCTCTCTCTCTCTCTCTCTCTCTCTCTCTCTCTCTCTCTCTCTCTCTCTCTCTCTCTCTCTCTCTCTCTCTCTCTCTCTCTCTCTCTCTCTCTCTCTCTCTCTCTCTCTCTCTCTCTCTCTCTCTCTCTCTCTCTCTCTCTCTCCCTCTCCCTCTCTCTCTCTCTCTCTCCCTTTCCTCCTCTCTAGACGTGTAGTCCTACCCTGTCAGTCTTTCTGTGAGTCAGCCAGAGAGGGCTGTGAACCTGTCCTCCAGCTGTTCAATGCATCATGGCCTGACTTCCTGCGATGCTCCCAGTTCACCAACAACACTTCCGGGTTGCAAGGGTTGTCGTCGATGGCAGAGTCAGGGGTCAGCCCAGGGACGGGGGTTAACTCTGCCCTCCTCAGCCTAAGTTCCACCCCTTCCGGCTGCTACTCTCCCAGACAGGTCAAAGGCAAACCATGTGAGTCAGAATATGCTTGTTCATTATATACACGCTATCTACACACTATATATACACTATATACACACTGTATACAAACTATATACACACTCTCTAGACTATATATTCACACTATATACACACTCACTAGATTATATATACACATTATATACACACTCACTAGAATATATATACACACTATATACACACTCACTAGACTATATATACACACTATATACACACTCACTAGACTATATATACACACTATATACACACTTACTAGACTATATATACACACTATATACACACTTACTAGACTATATATACACACTATATACACACTCACTATACTATATATTAACACTATATACACACTCACTAGATTATATATACACACTATATACACACTCACTAGACTATATATACACACTCTCTAGACTATATATTCACACTATATACACACTCACTAGATTATATATACACATTATATACACACTCACTAGAATATATATACACACTATATACACACTCACTAGACTATATATACACACTATATACACACTTACTAGACTATATATACACACTATATACACACTCACTAGACTATATATATACACACTCACTAGACTATATATACACACTATATACACACTCACTAGACTATATATACACACTCACTAGACTATATATACACACTATATACACACTCACTAGACTATATATACACACTATATACACACTCACTAGAATATATATACACACTATATACACACTCACTAGACTATATATACACACTATATACACACTCACTAGACTATATATACACACTCACTAGACTATATATACAAACTATATACACACTAAATAGACTATATATACACACTATATACACACTCACTAGACTATATATACACACTCACTAGACTATATATTCACACTATATACACACTCACTAGACTATATATACACACTCACTAGACTATATATACACACTATATACACACTCACTAGACTATATATACACACTCACTAGACTATATATACACACTCACTAGACTATATATTCACACTATATACACACTCACTAGACTATATATACACACTCACTAGACTATATATACACACTATATACACACTCACTAGACTATATATTCACACTATATACACACTCACTATACTATATATACATATTGTATACACACTCACTAGACTATATATTCACACTATATACACACTCACTAGACTATATATTCACACTATATACACACTCACTAGACTATATATACACACTCACTAGACTATATATACACACTATATACACACTCACTAGACTATATATACACACTATATACACACTCACTAGACTATATATACACACTATATACACACTCACTAGACTATATATACACACTATATATACACACTCACTAGACTATATATACACACTCACTAGACTATATATACACACTATATACACACTCACTAGACTATATATTCACACTATATACACACTCACTAGACTATATATACACACTCACTAGATTATATATACACACTATATACACACTCACTAGACTATACATACACACTATATACACACTATATACACACTCACTAGACTATATATACACACTATATACACACTCACTAGACTATATATACACACTCACTAGACTATATATACACACTATATACACACTCACTAGACTATATATACACACTATATACACACTCACTAGACTATATATACACACTCACTAGACTATATATACACACTATATACACACTCACTAGACTATATATACACACTCACTAGACTATATATACACACTCACTAGACTATATATACACACTATATACACACTATATACACACTATATACACACTGTATACAAACTATATACACACTAAATAGACTATATATACACACTATATACACACTAAATAGACTATATATACACACTATATACACACTCACTAGACTATATATACACACTCACTAGATTATATATATTTATATATATATACTCACTAGACTATATATACACACTCGCTAGACAATATATACACACAATTTTTACACACTCCCTAGACTATATGTACACACTCACTGGACTATACCTACACAATATATACAACCTTACTAGACTATATATACACAGTATATAAATTATCACTAGACTATACATACTCACTATATACACATTCACTAGATTATATATACACACTATATACACACTCACTAGACTATATATACACAGTATATAAATTATCACTAGACTATACATACTCACTATATACACACTCACTAGATTATATATATTTATATATATATACTCACTAGACTATATATACACACTCACTAGACTATATATACACAGTATTCATACACACTCACTTCAGTATATGTACACACTCACTGGACTATACATACAGTGAGGGGAAAAAAGTATTTGATCCCCTGCTGATTTTGTACGTTTGCCCACTGACAAATAAATTATCAGTCTATAATTTTAATGGTAGGTTTATTTGAACAGTGAGAGACAGAATAACAACAAAAAAATTCAGAAAAACGCATGTCAAAAATGTTATAAATTGATTTGCATTTTAATGGGGGGAATAAGTATTTGACCCCCTCTCAATCAGAAAGATTTCTGGTTACCAGGTGTCTTTTATACAGGTAACGAGCTGAGATTAGGAGCACACTCTTAAAGGGAGTGCTCCTAATCTCAGTTTGTTACCTGTATAAAACACACCTGTCCACAGAAGCAATCAATCAATCAGATTCCAAACTCTCCACCATGGCCAAGACCAAAGAGCTCTCCAAGGATGTCAGGGACAAGATTGTAGACCTACACAAGACTGGAATGGGCTACAAGACCATCGCCAAGCAGCTTGGTGAGAAGGTGACAACAGTTGGTGCGATTATTCGCAAATGGAAGAAACACAAAATAACTGTCAATCTCCCTCGGCCTGGGGCTCCATGCAAGATCTCACCTCGTGGAGTTGCAATGATCATGAGAACGGTGAGGAATCAGCCCAGAACTACACAGGAGGATCTTGTCAATGATCTCAAAGCAGCTGGGACCATAGTCACCAAGAAAACAATTGGTAACACACTACGCCGTGAAGGACTGAAATCCTGCAGCGCCCGCAAGGACCCCCTGCTCAAGAAAGCACATATACAGGGCCGTCTGAAGTTTGCCAATGAACATCTGAATGATTCAGAGGAGAACTGGGTGAAAGTGTTGTGGTCAGATGAGACCAAAATGGAGCTCTTTGGCATCAACTCAACTCGCCGTGTTTGGAGGAGGAGGAATGCTGCCTATGACCCTAAGAACACCATCCCCACCGTCAAACATGGAGGTGGAAACATTATGCTTTGGGGGTGTTTTTCTGCTAAGGGGACAGGACAACTTCACTGCATCAAAGGGACGATGGACGGGGCCATGTACTGTCAAATCTTGGGTGAGAACCTCCTTCCCTCAGCCAGGGCATTGAAAATGGGTCGTGGATGGGTATTCCAGCATGACAATGACCCAAAACACACGGCCAAGGCAACAAAGGAGTGGCTCAAGAAGAAGCACATTAAGGTCCTGGAGTGGCCTAGCCAGTCTCCAGACCTTAATCCCATAGAAAATCTGTGGAGGGAGCTGAAGGTTTGAGTTGCCAAACGTCAGGCTCGAAACTTTAATGACTTGGAGAAGATCTGCAAAGAGGAGTGGGACAAAATCCCTCCTGAGATGTGTACAAACCTGGTGGCCAACTACAAGAAACGTCTGACCTCTGTGATTGCCAACAAGGGTTTTGCCACCAAGTACTAAGTCATGTTTTGCAGAGGGGTCAAATACTTATTTCCCTCATTAAAATGCAAATCAATTTATAAAATTTTTGACATGCGTTTTTCTGGATTTTTTTGTTGTTATTCTGTCTCTCACTGTTCAAATAATAAATAAAAAATTATAGACTGATCATTTCTTTGTCAGTGGGCAAACGTACAAAATCAGCAGGGGATCAAATACTTTTTTCCCTCACTGTATATATACACGCTATATACACACTCATTAGACTATATATACACACTATATACACACTCACTAGACTATATATACATATTGTATACACACTCACTAGACTATATATACACACTATATACACACTCACTAGACTATATATACACACTATATACACACTCACTAGACTATATATACACACTATATAAACACTCACTATACTATATATACACACTATATACACACTCACTAGACTATATATACACACTATATACACACTCACTAGACTATATACACACTATATACACTCTCACTAGACTATATATACACACTATATACACACTCACTAGACTATATATACATATTGTATACACACTCAGTAGACTATATATACACACTATATACACACTCACTAGACTATATATACACACTATATACACACTCACTAGACTATATATACACACTCACTAGACTATATATACACACTATATACACACTCACTAGACTATATATACATATTGTATACACACTCACTAGACTATATATACACACTATATACACACTCACTAGACGATATATACACACTGTATACACACTCACTAGACTATATATACACACTATATACACACTCACTAGACTATATATACACACTATATACACACTCACTAGACTATATATACACACTATATACACACTCACTAGACTATATATATATATTGTATACACACTCAGTAGACTATATATACACACTATATACACACTCACTAGACTATATATACACACTATATACACACTCACTAGACTATATATACACACTCACTAGACTATATATACACACTCACTATACTATATATACACACTATATACACACTCACTAGACTATATATACATATTGTATACACACTCACTAGACTATATATACACACTATATACACACTCACTAGACTATATATACATATTGTATACACACTCACTAGACTATATATACCCACTATATACACACTCACTAGACTATATATACACACTATATACACACTCACTAGACTATATATACACACTATATACACACTCACTAGACTATATATACACACTATATACACACTCACTAGACTATATATACACACTATATACACACTCACTAGACTATATATACGTATTGTATACACACTCACTAGACTATATATACACACTATATACACACTCACTATACTATATATACACACTATATACACACTCACTAGACTATATATACATATTGTATACACAATCACTAGACTATATATACACACTATATACACACTCACTAGACTATATATACATATTGTATACACACTCACTAGACTATATATACACACTATATACACACTCACTAGACTATATATACACACTATATACACACTCACTAGACTATATATACACACTATATACACACTCACTAGACTATATACACACTATATACACACTCACTAGACTATATATACACACTATATACACACTCACTAGACTATATATACACACTATATACACACTCACTATACTATATATACACACACTCACTAGACTATATATACACACTATATACACACTCACTATACTATATATACACACTATATACACACTATATACACACTCACTAGACTATATATACACACTCACTAGATTATATATACACACTATATACACACTCACTAGACTATATATACACACTATATACACACTATATACACTACCGGTGAAAGATTTGGACATATATATTTTGATTTGTTTAACACTTTTTTGGTTACTACATGACTCCATATATGTTATTTCATAGTTTTGATGTCTTCACTATTATTCTACAAGGTAGAAAATAGTATAAATACAGAAAAACTCTTGAATCAGTAGGTGTGTCCAAACATTTTGACTGGTTGTGTGTATATATCTGAGAACTTTGACTTGTAGTGTACATACTTTGTTGATGGTGTTGTTGTTGACAGTAGTTGTGGGGGTTGGCATGACCACTTATTGTGTCTCTTTGTGTGTGTGTGTGTGTGTGTGTGTGTGTGTGTGTGTTTATATAGCTCTAACTGTTGTTTTGCTGGTCTATTTTGCAGCTTTCTGTGGAGGCCATGACCACTTCCTTTGTAAGAAGGGACTATGTGTCCCCAGGAAACTTGTGTGTAACGGATATAATGACTGTGGTGACTGGAGTGATGAGGCAGAGTGTGGTAAGTAACGCACAGATGAACATACAAGCATTGATGACGCAGGACAGGCAGACACCCTGGTCTCTCCTATTGTTGGTAGGTAGATAGTAGAACACACCCTGGTCTCTCCTATTGTTGGTAGGTAGATAGTAGAACACACCCTGGTCTCTCCTATTGTTGGTAGATAGTAGAACACACCCTGGTCTCTCCTATTGTTGGTAGATAGTAGAACACACCCTGGTCTCTCCTATTGTTGGTAGATAGTAGAACACACCCCTGGTCTCTCCTATTGTTGGTAGGTAGTAGAACACACCCTGGTCTCTCCTATTGTTGGTAGGTAGATAGTAGAACACACCCTGGTCTCTCCTATTGTTGGTAGATAGTAGAACACACCCTGGTCTCTCCTATTGTTGGTAGATAGTAGAACACACCCTGGTCTCTCCTATTGTTGGTAGATAGTAGAACACACCCTGGTCTCTCCTATTGTTGGTAGGTAGTAGAACACACCCTGGTCTCTCCTATTGTTGGTAGATAGTAGAACACACCCTGGTCTCTCCTATTGTTGGTAGATAGTAGAACACACCCTGGTCTCTCCTATTGTTGGTAGGTAGATAGTAGAACACACCCTGGTCTCTCCTATTGTTGGTAGGTAGATAGTAGAACACACCCTGGTCTCTCCTATTGTTGGTAGGTAGTAGAACACACCCCTGGTCTCTCCTATTGTTGGTAGGTAGTAGAACACACCCTGGTCTCTCCTATTGTTGGCAGATAGTAGAACACAACCTGGTCTCTCCTATTGTTGGTAGATAGTAGAACACACCCTGGTCTCTCCTATTGTTGGTAGATAGTAGAACACACCCTGGTCTCTCCGATTGTTGGTAGATAGTAGAACACACCCTGGTCTCTCCTATTGTTGGTAGATAGTAGAACACACCCTGGTCTCTCCTATTGTTGGTAGATAGTAGAACACACCCTGGTCTCTCCTATTGTTGGTAGGTAGTAGAACACACCCTGGTCTCTCCTATTGTTGGTAGGTAGTAGAACACACCCTGGTCTCTCCTATTGTTGGTAGATAGTAGAACACACCCTGGTCTCTCCTATTGTTGGTAGATAGTAGAACACACCCTGGTCTCTCCTATTGTTGGTAGGTAGATAGTAGAACACACCCTGGTCTCTCCTATTGTTGGTAGGTAGTAGAACACACCCTGGTCTCTCCTATTGTTGGTAGGTAGTAGAACACACCCTGGTCTCTCCTATTGTTGGTAGATAGTAGAACACATCCTGGTCTCTCCTATTGTTGGTAGATAGATAGTAGAACACACCCTGGTCTCTCCTATTGTTGGTAGATAGTAGAACACACCCTGGTCTCTCCTATTGTTGGTAGATAGTAGAACACACCCTGGTCTCTCCTATTGTTGGTAGATAGTAGAACACACCCTGGTCTCTCCTATTGTTGGTAGATAGTAGAACACACCCTGGTCTCTCCTATTGTTGGTAGATAGATAGTAGAACACACCCTGGTCTCTCCTATTGTTGGTAGATAGTAGAACACACCCTGGTCTCTCCTATTGTTGGTAGGTAGTAGAACACACCCTGGTCTCTCCTATTGTTGGTAGATAGTAGAACACACCCTGGTCTCTCCTATTGTTGGTAGATAGTAGAACACACCCTGGTCTCTCCTATTGTTGGTAGATAGATAGTAGAACACACCCTGGTCTCTCCTATTGTTGGTAGATAGATAGTAGAACACACCCTGGTCTCTCCTATTGTTGGTAGATAGTAGAACACACCCTGGTCTCTCCTATTGTTGGTAGGTAGATAGTAGAACACACCCTGGTCTCTCCTATTGTTGGTAGATAGTAGAACACATCCTGGTCTCTCCTATTGTTGGTAGGTAGATAGTAGAACACACCCTGGTCTCTCCTATTGTTGGTAGGTAGTAGAACACACCCTGGTCTCTCCTATTGTTGGTAGGTAGTAGAATACACCCTGGTCTCTCCTATTGTTGGTAGGTAGATAGTAGAACACACCCTGGTCTCTCCTATTGTTGGTAGATAGATAGTAGAACACACCCTGGTCTCTCCTATTGTTGGCAGATAGTAGAACACACCCTGGTCTCTCCTATTGTTGGTAGATAGTAGAACACACCCTGGTCTCTCCTATTGTTGGTTGGTAGATAGTAGAACACACCCTGGTCTCTCCTATTGTTGGTAGATAGTAGAACACACCCTGGTCTCTCCTATTGTTGGTAGATAGATAGTAGAACACACCCTGGTCTCTCCTATTGTTGGTAGATAGTAGAACACACCCTGGTCTCTCCTATTGTTGGTAGGTAGTAGAACACACCCTGGTCTCTCCTATTGTTGGTAGATAGTAGAACACACCCTGGTCTCTCCTATTGTTGGTAGATAGTAGAACACACCCTGGTCTCTCCTATTGTTGGTAGATAGATAGTAGAACACACCCTGGTCTCTCCTATTGTTGGTAGATAGATAGTAGAACACACCCTGGTCTCTCCTATTGTTGGTAGATAGTAGAACACACCCTGGTCTCTCCTATTGTTGGTAGGTAGATAGTGGAACACACCCTGGTCTCTCCTATTGTTGGTAGATAGTAGAACACATCCTGGTCTCTCCTATTGTTGGTAGGTAGATAGTAGAACACACCCCTGGTCTCTCCTATTGTTGGTAGGTAGTAGAACACACCCTGGTCTCTCCTATTGTTGGTAGGTAGTAGAACACACCCTGGTCTCTCCTATTGTTGGTAGGTAGATAGTAGAACACACCCTGGTCTCTCCTATTGTTGGTAGATAGTAGAACACACCCTGGTCTCTCCTATTGTTGGTAGATAGATAGTAGAACACACCCTGGTCTCTCCTATTGTTGGTAGGTAGATAGTAGAACACACCCTGGTCTCTCCTATTGTTGGTAGATAGTAGAACACACCCTGGTCTCTCCTATTGTTGGTAGATAGATAGTAGAACACACCCTGGTCTCTCCTATTGTTGGTAGATAGTAGAACACACCCTGGTCTCTCCTATTGTTGGTAGGTAGATAGTAGAACACACCCTGGTCTCTCCTATTGTTGGTAGATAGTAGAACACACCCTGGTCTCTCCTATTGTTGGTAGATAGTAGAACACACCCTGGTCTCTCCTATTGTTGGTAGATAGTAGAACACACCCTGGTCTCTCCTATTGTTGGTAGATAGTAGAACACACCCCTGGTCTCTCCTATTGTTGGTAGATAGTAGAACACACCCTGGTCTCTCCTATTGTTGGTAGATAGTAGAACACACCCTGGTCTCTCCTATTGTTGGCAGATAGTAGAACACACCCTGGTCTCTCCTATTGTTGGTAGATAGTAGAACACACCCTGGTCTCTCCTATTGTTGGTAGGTAGATAGTAGAACACACCCTGGTCTCTCCTATTGTTGGTAGATAGTAGAACACACCCTGGTCTCTCCTATTGTTGGTAGATAGTAGAACACACCCTGGTCTCTCCTATTGTTGGTAGATAGTAGAACACACCCTGGTCTCTCCTATTGTTGGTAGGTAGTAGAACACACCCTGGTCTCTCCTATTGTTGGTAGGTAGATAGTAGAACACACCCTGGTCTCTCCTATTGTTGGTAGATAGTAGAACACACCCTGGTCTCTCCTATTGTTGGTAGATAGTAGAACACACCCTGGTCTCTCCTATTGTTGGTAGATAGTAGAACACACCCTGGTCTCTCCTATTGTTGGTAGGTAGTAGAACACACCCTGGTCTCTCCTATTGTTGGTAGATAGTAGAACACACCCTGGTCTCTCCTATTGTTGGTAGATAGTAGAACACACCCTGGTCTCTCCTATTGTTGGTAGGTAGATAGTAGAACACACCCTGGTCTCTCCTATTGTTGGTAGGTAGATAGTAGAACACACCCTGGTCTCTCCTATTGTTGGTAGGTAGTAGAACACACCCTGGTCTCTCCTATTGTTGGTAGGTAGTAGAACACACCCTGGTCTCTCCTATTGTTGGCAGATAGTAGAACACAACCTGGTCTCTCCTATTGTTGGTAGATAGTAGAACACACCCTGGTCTCTCCTATTGTTGGTAGATAGTAGAACACACCCTGGTCTCTCCGATTGTTGGTAGATAGTAGAACACACCCTGGTCTCTCCTATTGTTGGTAGATAGTAGAACACACCCTGGTCTCTCCTATTGTTGGTAGATAGTAGAACACACCCTGGTCTCTCCTATTGTTGGTAGGTAGTAGAACACACCCTGGTCTCTCCTATTGTTGGTAGGTAGTAGAACACACCCTGGTCTCTCCTATTGTTGGTAGATAGTAGAACACATCCTGGTCTCTCCTATTGTTGGTAGATAGATAGTAGAACACACCCTGGTCTCTCCTATTGTTGGTAGATAGTAGAACACACCCTGGTCTCTCCTATTGTTGGTAGATAGTAGAACACACCCTGGTCTCTCCTATTGTTGGTAGATAGTAGAACACACCCTGGTCTCTCCTATTGTTGGTAGATAGATAGTAGAACACACCCTGGTCTCTCCTATTGTTGGTAGATAGTAGAACACACCCTGGTCTCTCCTATTGTTGGTAGGTAGATAGTAGAACACACCCTGGTCTCTCCTATTGTTGGTAGGTAGTAGAACACACCCTGGTCTCTCCTATTGTTGGTAGATAGTAGAACACACCCTGGTCTCTCCTATTGTTGGTAGATAGTAGAACACACCCTGGTCTCTCCTATTGTTGGTAGATAGATAGTAGAACACACCCTGGTCTCTCCTATTGTTGGTAGATAGTAGAACACACCCTGGTCTCTCCTATTGTTGGTAGATAGTAGAACACACCCTGGTCTCTCCTATTGTTGGTAGATAGTAGAACACACCCTGGTCTCTCCTATTGTTGGTAGGTAGTAGAACACACCCTGGTCTCTCCTATTGTTGGTAGGTAGATAGTAGAACACACCCTGGTCTCTCCTATTGTTGGTAGATAGATAGTAGAACACACCCTGGTCTCTCCTATTGTTGGCAGATAGTAGAACACACCCTGGTCTCTCCTATTGTTGGTAGATAGTAGAACACACCCTGGTCTCTCCTATTGTTGGTTGGTAGATAGTAGAACACACCCTGGTCTCTCCTATTGTTGGTAGATAGTAGAACACACCCTGGTCTCTCCTATTGTTGGTAGATAGATAGTAGAACACACCCTGGTCTCTCCTATTGTTGGTAGATAGTAGAACACACCCTGGTCTCTCCTATTGTTGGTAGGTAGTAGAACACACCCTGGTCTCTCCTATTGTTGGTAGATAGTAGAACACACCCTGGTCTCTCCTATTGTTGGTAGATAGTAGAACACACCCTGGTCTCTCCTATTGTTGGTAGATAGATAGTAGAACACACCCTGGTCTCTCCTATTGTTGGTAGATAGATAGTAGAACACACCCTGGTCTCTCCTATTGTTGGTAGATAGTAGAACACACCCTGGTCTCTCCTATTGTTGGTAGGTAGATAGTGGAACACACCCTGGTCTCTCCTATTGTTGGTAGATAGTAGAACACATCCTGGTCTCTCCTATTGTTGGTAGGTAGATAGTAGAACACACCCTGGTCTCTCCTATTGTTGGTAGATAGTAGAACACACCCTGGTCTCTCCTATTGTTGGTAGATAGTAGAACACACCCTGGTCTCTCCTATTGTTGGTAGGTAGATAGTAGAACACACCCTGGTCTCTCCTATTGTTGGTAGATAGTAGAACACACCCTGGTCTCTCCTATTGTTGGTAGGTAGTAGAACACACCCTGGTCTCTCCTATTGTTGGTAGGTAGTAGAACACACCCTGGTCTCTCCTATTGTTGGTAGGTAGTAGAACACACCCTGGTCTCTCCTATTGTTGGTAGGTAGTAGAACACACCCTGGTCTCTCCTATTGTTGGTAGATAGTAGAACACACCCTGGTCTCTCCTATTGTTGGTAGATAGTAGAACACACCCTGGTCTCTCCTATTGTTGGTAGATAGTAGAACACACCCTGGTCTCTCCCTATTGTTGGTAGTTAGTAGAACACACCCTGGTCTCTCCTATTGTTGGTAGATAGTAGAACACACCCTGGTCTCTCCTATTGTTGGTAGGTAGTAGAACACACCCTGGTCTCTCCTATTGTTGGTAGATAGTAGAACACACCCTGGTCTCTCCTATTGTTGGTAGATAGTAGAACACACCCTGGTCTCTCCTATTGTTGGTAGATTAGTAGAACACACCCTGGTCTCTCCTATTGTTGGTAGGTAGATAGTAGAACACACCCTGGTCTCTCCTATTGTTGGTAGGTAGATAGTAGAACACACCCTGGTCTCTCCTATTGTTGGTAGATAGTAGAACACACCCTGGTCTCTCCTATTGTTGGATAGATAGTAGAACACACCCTGGTCTCTCCTATTGTTGGTAGGTAGATAGTAGAACACACCCTGGTCTCTCCTATTGTTGGTAGATAGATAGTAGAACACACCCTGGTCTCTCCTATTGTTGGTAGGTAGTAGAACACACCCTGGTCTCTCCTATTGTTGGTAGGTAGATAGTAGAACACACCCTGGTCTCTCCTATTGTTGGTAGATAGGAGAACACACGCTGGTCTCTCCTATTGTTGGGTAGATAGTAGAACACACCCTGGTCTCTCCTATTGTTGGTAGATAGTAGAACACACCCTGGTCTCTCCTATTGTTGGTAGGTAGATAGTAGAACACACCCTGGTCTCTCCTATTGTTGGTAGATAGTAGAACACACCCTGGTCTCTCCTATTGTTGGTAGATAGTAGAACACACCCTGGTCTCTCCTATTGTTGGCAGATAGTAGAACACACCCTGGTCTCTCCTATTGTTGGTAGATAGTAGAACACACCCTGGTCTCTCCTATTGTTGGTAGATAGTAGAACACACCCTGGTCTCTCCTATTGTTGGTAGATAGATAGTAGAACACACCCTGGTCTCTCCTATTGTTGGTAGATAGTAGAACACACCCTGGTCTCTCCTATTGTTGGTAGGTAGATAGTAGAACACACCCTGGTCTCTCCTATTGTTGGTAGGTAGATAGTAGAACACACCCTGGTCTCTCCTATTGTTGGTAGATAGTAGAACACACCCTGGTCTCTCCTATTGTTGGTAGATAGATAGTAGAACACACCCTGGTCTCTCCTATTGTTGGTAGGTAGATAGTAGAACACACCCTGGTCTCTCCTATTGTTGGTAGATAGATAGTAGAACACACCCTGGTCTCTCCTATTGTTGGTAGGTAGTAGAACACACCCTGGTCTCTCCTATTGTTGGTAGGTAGTAGAACACACCCTGGTCTCTCCTATTGTTGGTAGATAGTAGAACACATCCTGGTCTCTCCTATTGTTGGTAGATAGATAGTAGAACACACCCTGGTCTCTCCTATTGTTGGTAGATAGTAGAACACACCCTGGTCTCTCCTATTGTTGGTAGATAGTAGAACACACCCTGGTCTCTCCTATTGTTGGTAGATAGTAGAACACACCCTGGTCTCTCCTATTGTTGGTAGGTAGTAGAACACACCCTGGTCTCTCCTATTGTTGGTAGATAGTAGAACACACCCTGGTCTCTCCTATTGTTGGTAGATAGTAGAACACACCCTGGTCTCTCCTATTGTTGGTAGATAGATAGTAGAACACACCCTGGTCTCTCCTATTGTTGGTAGATAGATAGTAGAACACACCCTGGTCTCTCCTATTGTTGGTAGATAGTAGAACACACCCTGGTCTCTCCTATTGTTGGTAGGTAGATAGTGGAACACACCCTGGTCTCTCCTATTGTTGGTAGATAGTAGAACACATCCTGGTCTCTCCTATTGTTGGTAGGTAGATAGTAGAACACACCCTGGTCTCTCCTATTGTTGGTAGGTAGTAGAACACACCCTGGTCTCTCCTATTGTTGGTAGGTAGTAGAACACACCCTGGTCTCTCCTATTGTTGGTAGGTAGATAGTAGAACACACCCTGGTCTCTCCTATTGTTGGTAGGTAGATAGTAGAACACACCCTGGTCTCTCCTATTGTTGGTAGATAGTAGAACACACCCTGGTCTCTCCTATTGTTGGTAGATAGATAGTAGAACACACCCTGGTCTCTCCTATTGTTGGTAGGTAGATAGTAGAACACACCCTGGTCTCTCCTATTGTTGGTAGATAGATAGTAGAACACACCCTGGTCTCTCCTATTGTTGGTAGATAGTAGAACACACCCTGGTCTCTCCTATTGTTGGTAGGTAGATAGTAGAACACACCCTGGTCTCTCCTATTGTTGGTAGATAGTAGAACACACCCTGGTCTCTCCTATTGTTGGTAGATAGTAGAACACACCCTGGTCTCTCCTATTGTTGGTAGATAGTAGAACACACCCTGGTCTCTCCTATTGTTGGTAGATAGTAGAACACACCCTGGTCTCTCCTATTGTTGGTAGATAGTAGAACACACCCTGGTCTCTCCTATTGTTGGTAGATAGTAGAACACACCCTGGTCTCTCCTATTGTTGGCAGATAGTAGAACACACCCTGGTCTCTCCTATTGTTGGTAGATAGTAGAACACACCCTGGTCTCTCCTATTGTTGGTAGATAGTAGAACACACCCTGGTCTCTCCTATTGTTGGTAGATAGATAGTAGAACACACCCTGGTCTCTCCTATTGTTGGTAGATAGTAGAACACACCCTGGTCTCTCCTATTGTTGGTAGGTAGATAGTAGAACACACCCTGGTCTCTCCTATTGTTGGTAGGTAGATAGTAGAACACACCCTGGTCTCTCCTATTGTTGGTAGGTAGATAGTAGAACACACCCTGGTCTCTCCTATTGTTGGTAGGTAGATAGTAGAACACACCCTGGTCTCTCCTATTGTTGGTAGATAGTAGAACACACCCTGGTCTCTCCTATTGTTGGTAGGTAGATAGTAGAACACACCCTGGTCTCTCCTATTGTTGGTAGATAGTAGAACACACCCTGGTCTCTCCTATTGTTGGTAGGTAGATAGTAGAACACACCCTGGTCTCTCCTATTGTTGGTAGATAGTAGAACACACCCTGGTCTCTCCGATTGTTGGTAGGTAGATAGTAGAACACACCCTGGTCTCTCCTATTGTTGGTAGATAGTAGAACACACCCTGGTCTCTCCTATTGTTGGTAGGTAGTAGAACACACCCTGGTCTCTCCTATTGTTGGTAGATAGTAGAACACACCCTGGTCTCTCCTATTGTTGGTAGGTAGATAGTAGAACACACCCTGGTCTCTCCTATAGTTGGTAGGTAGATAGTAGAACACATCCTGGTCTCTCCTATTGTTGGTAGATAGTAGAACACACCCTGGTCTCTCTTATTGTTGGTAGATAGTAGAACACACCCTGGTCTCTCCTATTGTTGGTAGGTAGATAGTAGAAAACACCCTGGTCTCTTCTATTGTTGGTAGGTAGATAGTAGAACACACCCTGGTCTCTCCTATTGTTGGTAGATAGTAGAACACACCCTGGTCTCTCCTATTGTTGGTAGGTAGATAGTAGAACACACCCTGGTCTCTCCTATTGTTGGTAGATAGTAGAACACACCCTGGTCTCTCCTATTGTTGGTAGGTAGATAGTAGAACACACCCTGGTCTCTCCTATTGTTGGTAGGTAGATAGTAGAACACACCCTGGTCTCTCCTATTGTAGGTAGATAGTAGAACACACCCTGGTCTCTCCTATTGTTGGTAGGTAGATAGTAGAACACACCCTGGTCTCTCCTATTGTTGGTAGATAGTAGAACACACCCTGGTCTCTCCTATTGTTGGTAGGTAGATAGTAGAACACACCCTGGTCTCTCCTATTGTTGGTAGGTAGATAGTAGAACACACCCTGGTCTCTCCGATTGTTGGTAGGTAGATAGTAGAACACACCCTGGTCTCTCCTATTGTTGGTAGATAGTAGAACACACCCTGGTCTCTCCTATTGTTGGTAGGTAGTAGGTATTCCCTATGGTAGTAGGTATTCCCTATGATAGTAGGTATTCCCTATGATAGTAGGTATTCCCTATGATAGTAGGTATTCCCTATGATAGTAGGTATTCCCTATGGTAGTAGGTATTCCCTATGATAGTAGGTATTCCCTATGATAGTAGGTATTCCCTATGGTAGTAGGTATTCCCTATGGTAGTAGGTATTCCCTATGGTAGTAGGTATTCCCTATGATAGTAGGTATTCCCTATGATAGTAGGTATTCCCTATGATAGTAGGTATTCCCTATGGTAGTAGGTATTCCCTATGGTAGTAGGTATTCCCTATGGTGGTAGGTATTCCCTATGATAGTAGGTATTCCCTATGGTAGTAGGTATTCCCATGATAGTAGGTATTCCCTATGATAGTAGGTATTCCCTATGGTAGTAGGTATTCCCTATGATAGTAGGTATTCCCTATGGTAGTAGGTATTCCCTATGGTAGTAGGTATTCCCTATGATAGTAGGTATTCCCTATGGTAGTAGGTATTCCCTATGGTAGTAGGTATTCCCTATGGTAGTAGGTATTCCCTATGATAGTAGGTATTCCCTATGATAGTAGGTATTCCCTATGATAGTAGGTATTCCCTATGGTAGTAGGTATTCCCTATGGTAGTAGGTATTCCCTATGATAGTAGGTATTCCCTATGATAGTAGGTATTCCCTATGGTAGTAGGTATTCCCTATGGTAGTAGGTATTCCCTATGGTAGTAGGTATTCCCTATGGTAGTAGGTATTCCCTATGGTAGTAGGTATTCCCTATGGTAGTAGGTATTCCCTATGATAGTAGGTATTCCCTATGGTAGTAGGTATTCCCTATGGTAGTAGGTATTCCCTATGGTAGTAGGTATTCCCTATGATAGTAGGTATTCCCTATGATAGTAGGTATTCCCTATGATAGTAGGTATTCCCTATGGTAGTAGGTATTCCTATGATAGTAGGTATTCCCTATGATAGTAGGTATTCCTATGGTAGTAGGTATTCCCTATGGTAGTAGGTATTCCCTATGGTAGTAGGTATTCCCTATGGTAGTAGGTATTCCCTATGATAGTAGGTATTCCCTATGGTAGTAGGTATTCCCTATGATAGTAGGTATTCCCTATGATAGTAGGTATTCCCTATGGTAGTAGGTATTCCCTATGGTAGTAGGTATTCCCTATGATAGTAGGTATTCCCTATGATAGTAGGTATTCCCTATGGTAGTAGGTATTCCCTATGATAGTAGGTATTCCCTATGATAGTAGGTATTCCCTATGATAGTAGGTATCCCTATGGTAGTAGGTATTCCCTATGGTAGTAGGTATTCCCTATGATAGTAGGTATTCCCTATGATAGTAGGTATTCCCTATGGTAGTAGGTATTCCCTATGGTAGTAGGTATTCCCTATGGTAGTAGGTATTCCCTATGATAGTAGGTATTCCCTATGATAGTAGGTATTCCCTATGATAGTAGGTATTCCCTATGATAGTAGGTATTCCCTATGGTAGTAGGTATTCCTATGATAGTAGGTATTCCTATGGTAGTAGGTATTCCCTATGGTAGTAGGTATTCCCTATGGTAGTAGGTATTCCCTATGATAGTAGGTATTCCCTATGATAGTAGGTATTCCCTATGGTAGTAGGTATTCCCTATGGTAGTAGGTATTCCCTATGGTAGTAGGTATTCCCTATGGTAGTAGGTATTCCCTATGGTAGTAGGTATTCCCTATGATAGTAGGTATTCCCTATGATAGTAGGTATTCCCTATGATAGTAGGTATTCCCTATGATAGTAGGTATTCCCTATGGTAGTAGGTATTCCCTATGGTAGTAGGTATTCCCTCTGATAGTAGGTATTCCCTATGGTAGTAGGTATTCCCTATGGTAGTAGGTATTCCCTATGGTAGTAGGTATTCCCTATGGTAGTAGGTATTCCCTATGATAGTAGGTATTCCCTATGGTAGTAGGTATTCCCTATGGTAGTAGGTATTCCCTATGGTAGTAGGTATTCCCTATGATAGTAGGTATTCCCTATGATAGTAGGTATTCCCTATGATAGTAGGTATTCCCTATGATAGTAGGTATTCCCTATGATAGTAGGTATTCCCTATGATAGTAGGTATTCCCTATGATAGTAGGTATTCCCTATGGTAGTAGGTATTCCCTATGGTAGTAGGTATTCCCTATGATAGTAGGTATTCCCTATGATAGTAGGTATTCCCTATGATAGTAGGTATTCCCTATGGTAGTAGGTATTCCCTATGGTAGTAGGTATTCCCTATGGTAGTAGGTATTCCCTATGATAGTAGGTATTCCCTATGATAGTAGGTATTCCCTATGATAGTAGGTATTCCCTATGGTAGTAGGTATTCCCTAGTAGGTATTCCCTATGATAGTAGGTATTCCCTATGATAGTAGGTATTCCCTATGATAGTAGGTATTCCCTATGATAGTAGGTATTCCCTATGATAGTAGGTATTCCCTATGGTAGTAGGTATTCCCTATGATAGTAGGTATTCCCTATGATAGTAGGTATTCCCTATGATAGTAGGTATTCCCTATGGTAGTAGGTATTCCCTATGATAGTAGGTATTCCCTATGGTAGTAGGTATTCCCTATGGTAGTAGGTATTCCCTATGATAGTAGGTATTCCTATGATAGTAGGTATTTCCTATGGTAGTAGGTATTCCCTATGGTAGTAGGTATTCCCTATGGTAGTAGGTATTCCCTATGGTAGTAGGTATTCCCTATGGTAGTAGGTATTCCCTATGGTAGTAGGTATTCCCTATGGTAGTAGGTATTCCCTATGATAGTAGGTATTCCCTATGATAGTAGGTATTCCCTATGATAGTAGGTATTCCCTATGGTAGTAGGTATTCCCTATGGTAGTAGGTATTCCCTATGATAGTAGGTATTCCCTATGATAGTAGGTATTCCCTATGGTAGTAGGTATTCCCTATGATAGTAGGTATTCCCTATGGTAGTAGGTATTCCCTATGGTAGTAGGTATTCCCTATGGTAGTAGGTATTCCCTATGGTAGTAGGTATTCCCTATGATAGTAGGTATTCCCTATGGTAGTAGGTATTCCCTATGGTAGTAGGTATTCCCTATGGTAGTAGGTATTCCCTATGATAGTAGGTATTCCCTATGGTAGTAGGTATTCCCTATGGTAGTAGGTATTCCCTATGATAGTAGGTATTCCCTATGGTAGTAGGTATTCCCTATGGTAGTAGGTATTCCCTATGGTAGTAGGTATTCCCTATGATAGTAGGTATTCCCTATGATAGTAGGTATTCCCTATGATAGTAGGTATTCCCTATGGTAGTAGGTATTCCCTATGGTAGTAGGTATTCCCTATGATAGTAGGTATTCCCTATGGTAGTAGGTATTCCCTATGGTAGTAGGTATTCCCTATGATAGTAGGTATTCCCTATGGTAGTAGGTATTCCCTATGGTAGTAGGTATTCCCTATGGTAGTAGGTATTCCCTATGGTAGTAGGTATTCCCTATGGTAGTAGGTATTCCCTATGGTAGTAGGTATTCCCTATGGTAGTAGGTATTCCCTATGATAGTAGGTATTCCCTATGATAGTAGGTATTCCCTATGGTAGTAGGTATTCCCTATGGTAGTAGGTATTCCCTATGATAGTAGGTATTCCCTATGGTAGTAGGTATTCCCTATGATAGTAGGTATTCCCTATGATAGTAGGTATTCCCTATGGTATTAGGTATTTTCAGGGTGTTAAATGCTACATGCCTGTCTGTTTCCCGACACATTCTCTGTTACCCTGCCAGGCACACTTACACAGACACACACACACACACGGCTCACACACACACGGCTCACACACACACAGACACACACACACGGCTCACACACACACGGCTCACACACACACAGACACACACACACACACACACACACGGCTCACACACACACACACAGACACACGCACACACACACACGGCTCACACACACACACACAGACACACACACACACACACATTACACGCACCACATACACACACTGACAAGACAGTAAATACCACTCTTGATGAATGTGTGAGAAGTCAAACATGAGGGTCTGAAACACAAACACACACACACACACACATACACACACACATACACACACACACACACACAAACCCTGCTGTGGCTTTATTCAGAGAGAATCTGTCTGTCTGTGTATAAATACTTTGACCCACGAGGACACACCAGAATAGATCTGACAGAACGGAGTGAAGTTGCCCCTAGATGCTGATCTGGAGTCAGTTTAGTTAAGGTTAGGATTGGGGGAGGGGAACGAAGGAGTGGCTTCGTAAGAAGCATTTCAAGGTCCTGGAGTGGCCTAGCCAGTCTCCAGATCTCAACCCCATAGAAAATCTTTGGAGGGAGTTGAAAGTCCGTGTTGCCCAGCGACAGCCCCAAAACATCATTGCTCTAGAGGAGATCTGCATGGAGGAATGGGCCAAAATACCAGCAACAGTGTGTGAAAACCTTGTGAAGACTTACAGAAAACGTTTGACCTGTGTCATTGCCAACAAAGGGTATATAACAAAGTATTGAGAAACTTTTGTTATTGACCAAATACTTATTTTCCACCATAATTTGCAAATAAATTCATTAAAAATCCTACAATGTGATTTTCTGGATTTTTTTTCTCAATTTGTCTGTCATAGTTGACGTGTACCTATGATGAAAATTACAGGCCTCTCTCATCTTTTTAAGTGGGAGAACATGCACAATTGGTGGCTGACTAAATACTTTCCCCCCACTGTATATATGCAAGGACCATGTTTTCCACTCAGTTTCAACCTGTTGTTGAACTTCTTTCTTCAAATTGATCAATCACAGCGAGGTTAGCTTTAAAAGCATGGTACTGTTTTGATGATAAGTGTTTGATGTGATTTAAGAACACATTTGCATTGACGTCAGAGTGGTTAGAGGGACAATAGAGCCCTGAGTACCAGGCCATTAGGGACCAGATGGTTAGAGGGACAATAGAGCCCTGAGTACCAGGCCATTAGGGACCTGATGGTTAGAGGGACAATAGAGCCCTGAGTACCAGGCCATTAGGGACCAGATGGTTAGAGGGACAATAGAGCCCTGAGTACCAGACCATTAGGGACCAGATGGTTAGAGGGACAATAGAGCCCTGAGTACCAGGCCATTAGGACCTGATGGTTAGAGGGACAATAGAGCCCTGAGTACCAGGCCATCAGGACCAGATGGTTAGAGGGACAATAGAGCCCTGAGTACCAGGCCATTAGGACCTGATGGTTAGAGGGACAATAGAGCCCTGAGTACCAGGCCATTAGGGACCAGATGGTTAGAGGGACAATAGAGCCCTGAGTACCAGGCCATTAGGACCTGATGGTTAGAGGGACAATAGAGCCCTGAGTACCAGACCATTAGGACCTGATGGTTAGAGGGCCAATAGAGCGCTGAGTACCAGACAATTAGGACCTGATGGTTAGAGGGACAATAGAGCGCTGAGTACCAGACCATTAGGACCTGATGGTTAGAGGGACAATAGAGCCCTGAGTACCAGACCATTAGGACCTGATGGTTAGAGGGACAATAGAGCCCTGAGTACCAGACCATTAGGACCTGATGGTTAGAGGGACAATAGAGCCCTGAGTACCAGGCCATTAGGACCTGATGGTTAGAGGGACAATAGAGCCCTGAGTACCAGGCCATCAGGACCTGATGATCAGAGGGACAATAGAGCCCTGAGTACCAGGCCATTAGGACCTGATGGTTAGAGGGACAATAGAGCCCTGAGTACCAGGCCATCAGGACCTGATGATCAGAGGGACAATAGAGCCCTGAGTACCAGGCCATCAGGACCAGATGGTTAGAGGGACAATAGAGCCCTGAGTACCAGGCCATCAGGACCTGATGGTTAGAGGGACAATAGAGCCCTGAGTACCAGGCCATTAGGACCTGATGGTCAGAGGGACAATAGAGCCCTGAGTACCAGGCCATTAGGACCTGATGGTTAGAGGGACAATAGAGCCCTGAGTACCAGGCCATTAGGACCTGATGGTTAGAGGGACAATAGAGCCCTGAGTACCAGGCCATTAGGACCTGATGGTTAGAGGGACAATAGAGCCCTGAGGACCAGGCCATTAGGACCTGATGATCAGAGGGACAATAGAGCCCTGAGTACCAGGCCATTAGGACCTGATGGTTAGAGGGACAATAGAGCCCTGAGTACCAGGCCATCAGGACCAGATGGTTAGAGGGACAATAGAGCCCTGAGTACCAGGCCATCAGGACCTGATGGTTAGAGGGACAATAGAGCCCTGAGTACCAGGCCATCAGGACCTGATGATCATTGGCTAGTTGGGTTCTACCAAGGCATGTCCAGAGAACATGGAGTTTTACTGTGGTCATGACTCATGACTGCCGGTGCGGCAGTAATATGCATATTCTGATTTAAAGCCACCAGCCACCACTGACTATAACACACATCCAGTTTATATATTCATTCAATGTTACGTGTGAATGTTTGGTGTGTTTGTGTTTGGTGTGTGTGTTCAGTGTGTGTGTTTGGTGTGTTTGTGTTTGGTGTGTGTGTTCAGTGTGTATGTCCATGCTCGTTTGTGTGTTTGGTGTGTGTGTGTTCAGTGTGTGTGTGTTTGTTTTGTGTGCATGCTCTTGTGTGTGGCAGCTGGTCGTCAAAGCCACCTAATGAGGGTGTAGGGAGGGATCCTTGGAATGTTGTGGAAGACTGAAAGAGAGAGGGAGGACAGGAAGGGAGGAGAGAGAATGGGGAGGGAGGACAGGAAGGGAGGAGAGAGAATGGGGAGGGAGGACAGGAAGGGAGGAGAGGGAATGGGGAGGGAGGACAGGAAGGGAGGAGAGAGAATGGGGAGGGAGGACAGGAAGGGAGGAGAGAGAATGGGGGAGGGAGGACAGGAAGGGAGGAGAGAGAATGGGGAGGGAGGACAGGAAGGGAGGAGAGGGAATGGGGAGGGAGGACAGGAAGGGAGGAGAGAGAATGGGGAGGGAGGACAGGAAGGGAGGAGAGAGAATGTGGGAGGGAGGACAGGAAGGGAGGAGAGAGAGAATGGGGGATGGAGGACAGGAAGGAAAGAGAGAGAATGGGGGAAGGAGGACAGGAAGGGAGGAGAGAGAATGGGGGAGGGAGGACAGGAAGGGAGGAGAGAGAATGGGGGAGGGAGGACAGGAAGGGAGGAGAGAGAATGGGGGAGGGAGGACAGGAAGGGAGGAGAGAGAATGGGGAAGGGAGGACAGAGAAAGGAAGGAGTTAGGAATGTTCTCATGTTTGTTGATGTTAAAGTGACCTGGAGCTCCTCTTCTCCTTTTAATGAACAAAACAAAAACAATAACAAATACGCTGTGGGGCGCTGTTTCCCCTAATGTTCAGCTATAAACAGTTAAACTACAATACGCTGTGGGGCGCTGTTTCCCCTAATGTTCAGCTTTAAACAGTTAAACTACAATACGCTGTGGGGCGCTGTTTCCACTAAAGTTCAGCTTTAAACAGTTAAACTACAATACGCTGCTAGCGCTGTTTCCCCTAATGTTCAGCTTTAAACAGTTAAACTACAATACGCTGCTAGCGCTGTTTCCCCTAATGTTCAGCTTTAAACAGTTAAACTACAATACGCTGTGGGGCGCTGTTTCCCCTAATGTTCAGCTTTAAACAGTTAAACTACAATACGCTGCGGGGCGCTGTTTCCCCTAATGTTCAGCTATAAACAGTTAAACTACAATACGCTGCTAGTGCTGTTTCCCCTAATGTTCAGCTTTAAACAGTTAAACTACAATACGCTGTGGGGCGCTGTTTCCCCTAATGCTCAGCTTTAAACAGTTAAACTACAATACGCTGTGGGGCGCTGTTTCCACTAATGTTTAGCTTTAAACAGTTAAACTACAATACGCTGTGGGGCGCTGTTTCCCCTAATGTTCAGCTTTAAACAGTTAAACTACAATACGCTGTGGGGCGCTGTTTCCCCTAATGCTCAGCTTTAAACAGTTAAACTACAATACGCTGTGGGGCGCTGTTTCCACTAATGTTTAGCTTTAAACAGTTAAACTACAATACGCTGTGGGGCGCTGTTTCCCCTAATGTTCAGCTTTAAACAGTTAAACCACAATACGCTGCTAGCGCTGTTTCCCCTAATGTTCAGCTTTAAACAGTTAAACTACAATACGCTGTGGGGCGCTGTTTCCCCTAATGTTCAGCTTTAAACAGTTAAACTACAATACGCTGCGGGGCGCTGTTTCCCCTAATGTTCAGCTTTAAACAGTTAAACTACAATACGCTGTGGGGCGCTGTTTCCCCTAATGTTCAGCTTTAAACAGTTAAACTAAAATACGCTGTGGGGCGCTGTTTCCCCTAATGTTCAGCTTTAAACAGTTAAACTACAATACGCTGCTAGCGCTGTTTCTCCTAATGTTCAGCTTTAAACAGTTAAACTAAAATACGCTGTGGGGCGCTGTTTCCCCTAATGTTCAGCTTTAAACAGTTAAACTACAATACGCTGCGGGGCGCTGTTTCCCCTAATGTTCAGCTTTAAACAGTTAAACTACAATACGCTGTGGGGCGCTGTTTCCCCTAATGTTCAGCTTTAAACAGTTAAACTACAATACGCTGCTAGCGCTGTTTCTCCTAATGTTCAGCTTTAAACAGTTAAACTACAATACGCTGCTAGCGCTGTTTCCCCTAATGTTCAGCTTTAAACAGTTAAACTAAAATACGCTGTGGGGCGCTGTTTCCCCTAATGTTCAGCTTTAAACAGTTAAACTACAATACGCTGCTAGCGCTGTTTCTCCTAATGTTCAGCTTTAAACAGTTAAACTAAAATACGCTGTGGGGCGCTGTTTCCCCTAATGTTCAGCTTTAAACAGTTAAACTAAAATACGCTGTGGGGCGCTGTTTCCCCTAATGTTCAGCTTTAAACAGTTAAACTACAATACGCTGCTAGCGCTGTTTCTCCTAATGTTCAGCTTTAAACAGTTAAACTAAAATACGCTGTGGGGCGCTGTTTCCCCTAATTTTCAGCTTTAAACAGTTAAACTACAATACGCTGCGGGGCGCTGTTTCCCCTAATGTTCAGCTTTAAACAGTTAAACTACAATACGCTGCTAGCGCTGTTTCCCCTAATGTTCAGCTTTTAACAGTTAAACTACAATATGCTGCTAGCGCTGTTTCCCCTAATGTTCAGCTTTAAACAGTTAAACTACAATACGCTGCTAGCGCTGTTTCCCCTAATGTTCAGCTTTTAACAGTTAAACTACAATACGCTGTGGGGCGCTGTTTCCCCTAATGTTCAGCTTTAAACAGTTAAACTACAATACGCTGTGGGGCGCTGTTTCCCCTAATGTTCAGCTTTAAACAGTTAAACTACAATACGCTGTGGGGCGCTGTTTCCCCTAATGTTCAGCTTTAAACAGTTAAACTACAATACGCTGTGGGGCGCTGTTTCCCCTAATGTTCAGCTTTAAACAGTTAAACTACAATACGCTGTGGGGCGCTGTTTCCCCTAATGTTCAGCTTTAAACAGTTAAACTACAATACGCTGCGGGGCGCTGTTTACGCTAATGTTCAGCTTTAAACAGTTAAACTACAATACGCTGTGGGGCGCTGTTTACGCTAATGTTCAGCTATAAACAGTTAAACTACAATACGCTGTGGGGCTCTGTTTCCCCTAATGTTCAGCTATAAACAGTTAAACTACAATACGTTGTGGGGCGCTGTTTCCCCTAATGCTCAGCTTTAAACAGTTAAACTACAATACGCTGCTAGCTCTGTTTCCCCTAATGTTCAGCTATAAACAGTTAAACTACAATACGCTGTGGGGCGCTGTTTCCCCTAATGTTCAGCTTTAAACAGTTAAACTACAATACGCTGCTAGCTCTGTTTCCCCTAATGTTCAGCTATAAACAGTTAAACTACAATACGCTGTGGGGCGCTGTTTCCCCTAATGTTCAGCTTTAAACAGTTAAACTACAATACGCTGTGGGGCGCTGTTTCCCCTAATGTTCAGCTTTAAACAGTTAAACTACAATACGCTGCTAGCGCTGTTTCCCCTAATGTTCAGCTATAAACAGTTAAACTACAATACGCTGCTAGCGCTGTTTCCCCTAATGTTCAGCTTTAAACAGTTAAACTACAATACGCTGCTAGCGCTGTTTCCCCTAATGTTCAGCTTTAAACAGTTAAACTACAATACGCTGCTAGCGCTGTTTCCCCTAATGTTCAGCTTTAAACAGTTAAACCACAATACGCTGTGGGGCGCTGTTTCCCCTAATGTTCAGCTTTTAACAGTTAAACTACAATACGCTGCTAGCGCTGTTTCCCCTAATGTTCAGCTTTAAACAGTTAAACTACAATACGCTGCTAGCGCTGTTTCCCCTAATGTTCAGCTTTAAACAGTTAAACCACAATACGCTGTGGGGCGCTGTTTCCCCTAATGTTCAGCTTTAAACAGTTAAACTACAATACGCTGCTAGCGCTGTTTCCCCTAATGTTCAACTTTAAACAGTTAAACCACAATACCGGGTCCCCTAATGTTCAGCTTTAAACAGTTAAACCACAATACGCTGTGGGGCGCTGTTTCCCCTAATGTTCAGCTTTAAACAGTTAAACTACAATACGCTGCTAGCGCTGTTTCCCCTAATGTTCAGCTTTAAACAGTTAAACTACAATACGCTGTGGGGCGCTGTTTCCCCTAATGTTCAGCTTTAAACAGTTAAACTACAATACGCTGCGGGGCGCTGTTTCCCCTAATGGATATAGGGTGCCCCTATGTTGAAGACATTTGATAAACAGAGAGAGAAACGGTGTTGTGGAAATAAAATACATTTGATAGACAGAGAGAGAAACTGTGTTGTGGCTGTTGAAGACATTTGATAGACAGAGAGAGGAACTGTTGTGGCTGTTGAAGACTTGTCTGTCTATTGAATGACTCATGCTTCACAGAAAGAGAAAGGGAGAGAAACAGCTGGAGGTTGAATGAATGAATCACTCGTCAATTCAATCTAATTTGGTTTCCTTTCCCCCCCCCCCAGTGTGTGAAGAAGAGGAGTTTAGGTGTGGGACGGGGCGCTGTGTGTCTCTCTCTATGGTGTGTGATGGATACGATGACTGTGGAGATCTCAGCGACGAGCACAGCTGTGGTGAGAACACACACACACACACACAGAATACACACACACTGAGGGACATGGATGCACGTATACTCACACACACACTATACACACACACACTATACACACACACACTATACAGTCTATTTGATACCAACAGAGACCAAAATAGTCCAGTAGAGTCCAGTAGATTAAAGACAATTAGAGTAGAGATCAGTAGAGTAGAGATCATTAGAGTAGAGATCAGTAGAGTAGAGATCATTAGAGTAGAGATCATTAGAGTAGAGGCCAGTAGAGTAGAGGCCAGTAGAGTAGAGGCCAGTAGAGTAGAGACCAGTAGAGTAGAGGCCAGTAGAGTAGAGGCCAGTAGAGTAGAGACCAGTAGAGTAGAGGCCAGTAGAGTAGAGATCATTAGAGTAGAGGCCAGTAGAGTAGAGGCCAGTAGAGTAGAGGCCAGTAGAGTAGAGGCCAGTAGAGTAGAGACCAGTAGAGTAGAGGCCAGTAGAGTAGAGGCCAGTAGAGTAGAGGCCAGTAGAGTAGAGACCAGTAGAGTAGAGGCCAGTAGAGTAGAGATCATTAGAGTAGAGGCCAGTAGAGTAGAGATCAGTAGAGTAGAGGCCAGTAGAGTAGAGGCCAGTAGAGTAGAGATTAGTAGAGTCCAGTAAAGACAAGTAGAGCTCAGTAGAGTCCTGTAGAGCCCAGTAGAGTCCTGTAGAGCCCAGTAGAGTCCTGTAGAGACTAGTAGAGTCCTGTAGAGACTAGTAGAGTCCTGTAGAGACTAGTAGAGTCCTGTAGAGACTAGTAGAGTCCTGTAGAGACTAGTAGAGTCCTGTAGAGACTAGTAGAGTCCTGTAGAGACTAGTAGAGTCCTGTAGAGACTAGTAGAGTCCTGTAGAGTTCTGTAGAGACTAGTATAGTCCTGTAGAGACTAGTAGAGTCCTGTAGAGACTAGTAGAGTTCTGTAGAGACTAGTATAGTCCTGTAGAGACCTGTAGAGTCCTGTAGAGACTAGTAGAGTCCTGTAGAGACTAGTAGAGTCCTGTAGAGACTAGTAGAGTCCTGTAGAGACTAGTAGAGTCCTGTAGAGACTAGTAGAGTCCTGTAGAGACTAGTAGAGTCCTGTAGAGTTCTGTAGAGACTAGTATAGTCCTGTAGAGACTAGTAGAGTCCTGTAGAGACCTGTAGAGTCCTGTAGAGACTAGTATAGTCCTGTAGAGACTAGTAGAGTCATGTAGAGACCTTTAGAAACGTTTAGAGACCAGTAGAGAACTTTAGAGACCAGTAAGGTCCAGTAGAAAACATAGATACCAGTAGAGTACTTCAGAGACCAGTGGAGTGCCAGTACAGTAGAGGCCAATGCAGTGCCAGTGGTGTAGAGCCCAGTAGAGTCTTGTACAGAATTGTAGAGACTAACAGAGTCCTGTACAGACTAGCAGAGACTAGTAGAGACTAGTAGAGCCCAGTAGAGTCCTGTAGAGACTATAGAGTCCTGTAGATCTCAGTAGAGTCCTGTAGAGACCTTTAGAAAACGTTATAGACTAGTAGAGACCAGTAGAGAACATTAGAGACCAGTAGAGTCCAGTAGAGACTGGTAGCATCCTGTAAAGAATAGTAGAGCCCAGTAGAGTCCTGTAGAGCCCAGTAGAGTCCTGTAGAGTCCTGTAGAGACTAGTAGAGTCCTGTAGAGACTAGTAGAGTCCTGTAGAGACTAGTAGAGTCCTGTAGAGTCCTGTAGAGACTAGTAGAGTCCTGTAGAGACTAGTAGAGTCCTGTAGAGACTAGTAGAGTCCAGTAGAGTCCAGTAGAGTCCTGTAGAGCCCAGTAGAGTCCTGTAGAGCCCAGTAGAGTCCTGTAGAGTCATGTAGAGTTCTGTAGAGACTAGTAGAGTCCTGTAGAGACTAGTAGAGTTCTGTAGAGACTAGTATAGTCCTGTAGAGACCTGTAGAGTCATGTAGAGACCTTTAGAAACGTTTAGAGACCAGTAGAGAACTTTAGAGACCAGTAAGGTCCAGTAGAAAACATAGATACCAGTAGAGTACTTCAGAGACCAGTGGAGTGCCAGTACAGTAGAGGCCAATGCAGTGCCAGTGGTGTAGAGCCCAGTAGAGTCTTGTACAGAATTGTAGAGACTAACAGAGTCCTGTACAGACTAGCAGAGACTAGTAGAGACTAGTAGAGCCCAGTAGAGTCCTGTAGAGACTATAGAGTCCTGTAGATCTCAGTAGAGTCCTGTAGAGACCTTTAGAAAACGTTATAGACTAGTAGAGACCAGTAGAGAACATTAGAGACCAGTAGAGTCAAGTAGAGACTGGTAGCATCCTGTAAAGAATAGTAGAGCCCAGTAGAGTCCTGTAGAGACTAGTAGAGTCCTGTAGAGTCCTGTAGAGACTAGTAGAGTCCTGTAGAGACTAGTAGAGTCCAGTAGAGTCCTGTAGAGCCCAGTAGAGTCCTGTAGAGTCATGTAGAGTTCTGTAGAGACTAGTAGAGTCCTGTAGAGACTAGTAGAGTTCTGTAGAGACTAGTAGAGTCCTGTAGAGACTAGTAGAGTCCTGTAGAGACTAGTAGAGTCCTGTAGAGACTAGTAGAGTCCTGTAGAGTTCTGTAGAGACTAGTAGAGTCCTGTAGAGACTAGTATAGTCCTGTAGAGACTAGTAGAGTTCTGTAGAGACTAGTATAGTCCTGTAGAGACTATAGAGTCCTGTAGATCTCAGTAGAGTCCTGTAGAGACCTTTAGAAAACGTTATAGACTAGTAGAGACCAGTAGAGAACTTTAGAGACCAGTAGAGTCAAGTAGAGACTGGTAGCATCCTGTAAAGAATAGTAGAGCCCAGTAGAGTCCTGTAGAGACTAGTAGAGTCCTGTAGAGTCCTGTAGAGACTAGTAGAGTCCTGTAGAGACTAGTAGAGTCCAGTAGAGTCCAGTAGAGTCCTGTAGAGACTAGTAGAGTCCTGTAGAGACTAGTAGAGACTAGTAGAGTCCTGTAGAGACTAGTAGAGTCCTGTAGAGCCCAGTAGAGTCATGTAGAGACTAGTAGAGTTCTGTAGAGTCATGTAGAGACCTGTAGAGACTAGTATAGTCCAGTAGAGTCCTGTAGAGACTAGTAGAGCCCAGTAGAGTCCTGTAGAGACTATATAGTCCTGTAGAGACTATATAGTCCTGTAGAGACTAGTAGAGCCCAGTAGAGTCCTGTAGAGACTAGTAGAGTCCTGTAGAGACTAGTAGAGTCCTGTAGAGACTAGTAGAGTCCTGTAGAGACTAGTAGAGCCCAGTAGAGTCCTGTAGAGACTAGTAGAGCCCAGTAGAGTCCTGTAGAGACTATAGAGTCCTGTAGATCTCAGTAGAGTCCTGTAGAGACCTTTAGAAAACGTTATAGACTAGTAGAGACCAGTAGAGAACTTTAGAGACCAGTAGAGTCCAGTAGAGACTGGTAGCGTTCTGTAAAGAATAGTAGAGCCCAGTAGAGTCCTGTAGAGCCCAGTAGAGTCCTGTAGTGTCCTGTAGAGACTAGTAGAGCCCTGTAGAGCCCAGTAGTGTCCTGTGGAGACTAGTAGAGTCCTGTAGAGCCCAGTAGTGTCCTGTAGAGACTAGTAGAGTCCTGTAGAGTCCTGTAGAGCCCAGTAGTGTCCTTTAGAGAATAGCAGAGTTATGTAGAGTCCTGTTTAGAACTTTAGAAACCTTTAGAGACCAGTAGAGACGTTTAGAGTCCAGTAGAGATCTTTGAAGTCCTGTAGACAACTGTAGACACCAGTAGAGACCTTCAGAGACCAGTAGAGACCAGTTGAGTCCTGTGGAGACCAGAAAGACAAGCAGAGACCTGTAAAGTCTCATACTCTATTCTCTGTGTGTCAGTTTGTGACCCAGTTAGAGAGCACCGCTGTGGGGATGGGAGATGTGTTACCAGGGACTGGCTGTGTGATGGAGATCATGACTGCCTGGACAAGAGCGATGAACTAAACTGCTGTAAGTCAACATTATCATCATTATCACAACTTCATTATCAATTCACTCCTTTAATGACATTATCCTTATTATTATCATTACTCACATCTACGTTATCACAAGTATATATTATCATTTGTTGGAGTGTAGGAATGGTCAGTGTGTTCCCTCTCTCTCCTCTCTCCGTAGCCTGTAAGTCCCAGGGTCTGTTGGAGTGTAGGAATGGTCAGTGTGTTCCCAGTGCCTTCAGATGTGACGGAGAGGACGACTGTAAGGATGGCAGTGATGAGGAGAACTGTACACAACAACAGAGTAAGAACACACACAGACACACACTGATAACACAGACACACACACACTGATAACACACACACCCACACACCCACGCACACACTGATAACACACACACACACACACACACACACACACAGATAACACACACACCCACACACACACTGATAACACACACACTGATAACACACACACACTGATAACACACACCCACACACTGATAACACCCACACACACACTGATAACACACACACTGATAACACACACACACACACTGATAACACACACACACACACACCGAGACTGATAACACACCCACCCACACACTGATAACACACACACACACACAAAGACTGATAAACACACACACACACACACACACACTGATAACACACACACACAGACGGATAACACCCACACAGACTGATAACACCCACACAGACTGATAACACCCACGCAGACTGATAACACCCACGCAGACTGATAAAATACGAACAGACTGATAACACCCACACAGACTATTTTGACAAAACTAACCCCAATGGTAAATCTAAGTTCTGGCTATAGTAGTGCTATAGGTCAAATTACGTGCATGTGACAAAACGCTAAATTGTAGCTGGTCCCATTAGATAACATGGTAGACGTTAGCCCTATGCTAACCTCTACAGGTGAGACTGATTATATCCCGCCACAAAGTCCATCAGCCATTTAAAATCGTTGAAGTAGTTGAATGTGTTCCAAGACTTGTTCAAGGATGGAAGCGTCCTTAACATACAGTACCTCAGTCCAACGTCGTGTTCTGGTCATCAAAGCAGATATCGCCTGTATTTGACTGACTGGTCAAAGTGCCCTCGTCAACGTAATTGTTGCAGATTGTGGCAGGGGTTCGAATCTCACATTCCACCCCTTTTGAAATGTTGATTTACATGTATTGTGTTAGTGTGCAGTGCTTGACTAGGACTGAAATAGGTTCTGGTACTCATTTTGGGTGCCGGTACTGTTTATATTTAGGTGCAGGAGCTCCACAATACTTTTGAGCTAATATTCTATAAGAGGTGAAGAAACTCAAGCATTTGAGGTGCCGGTACTCAGTTCTGGTGAGCTCCTGGCCCAAGTCAAGCACTGCTATTGTGTTGTGCTGGTCCCCCTACCTCTGCGGAAGCATAGTTCCCGCTCAGCCCAGTCAAAACTGTTCGCTGCTCTGGCACCCCAATGGTGGAACAAGCTCCCTCACGACGCCAGGACAGCGGAGTCACTCACCACCTTCCGGAGACACTTGAAACCCCACCTCTTTAAGGAATACCTGGGATAGGATAAAGTATTCCTTCTACCCCCCCTTACCCCACCCCAAAGAAAGAAAGAAAGAAAAAGAAAGAAATATTTTTTTTGTAAAGTGGTTATCCCACTTTAAGGTGAATGCACTAATTTATAAGTCGCTCTGGATAAGAGCGTCTGCTAAATGACGTAAATGTAATGTAAATGTTGAAAAGGGCCAACAGTTGAAAATGAAGGTTATGAATGAATTTAATAAGGAGCTACCACTTTCTTCAGCCTTGCACACAAACACACTGCTATTGCGTAATAATCATATTGCATATATTACATGGACGTGTAGGCTATGCATTATTATAGAGCATCAAGGACCGGCAGTGAACAGTTTTATCCTCACAAAAAAAAAGCTTGCTGCGAGGGAGGCTGTAACCCACGGTTACAGTACATTATCTATAGCAGTGTGTGCCACCAAGAAGCTTCTGACAACAATAGCCTACATGAATGCTATTTGACAAATCCAGAAGGTTCTTCTGTTTTTTTTATTTAAATGATGAACGATAAAGTTGTGTAAGGACCTCATTTATATTTTCCCCATAAAAGCACATGGATGTGTGTGAAACTGATCAACAAAAATTGTGTGATTCTGTCATGCAAATGCTAAAACGTGAAAATGTTGTCTAAGTTTTAGTAGTAGCAAGTAGCTTAGTCAACGACGCATCAGTGCAACATTGGCACACAACATTGTGGTACAGACCAAGGGAACAAGGAAACCCTGAATTTGTAGGTTTAAAATATCCCTCTGGTAGCTAGGGTTGACCTATTTTAATAAATGCCATGGTTTGGTGGATATAAAGTCTAAGATCTTTCATAGGCTGATGAAGAACTTGTATCAGGATATGATCAGTATCACCTGTAGAGGTTGGCATAGGGTTAACATGTGCCATGTTATCTAATGGGACCAGCTACAATTGCGCGTTCCGTCACATGCAAGTATATTGACGATTTTCATTGGCGGATACGCATTTTGTCCGTGAGAACCCATTTAACTTTAAATGCTTGCTCAATGGCTTGTTAGGCAATCAGTGTTTGCTCAATAGCTTGTTAGGCAGTAAACATTGTTGTAATTGGCTTCAACAAGCCTATGCATCATACTTCTACCTCAAATATCAAATACTAGGCTCCTGTAAATTGGACTGAATAATAATATGATATAGCCTAGGACTACAGTTAAAACTGCATTATAGGACTGAATAATAATAATATGATATAGCCTAGGACTACTGTTGATACTGCATTATAGGACTGAATAATAATAATATGATATAGCCTAGGACTACTGTTGATACTGCATTATAGGACTGAATAATAATAATATGATATAGCCTAGGACTACTGTTGATACTGCATTATAGGACTGAATAATAATAATATGATATAGTCTAGGACTACTGTTGATACTGCATTATAGGACTGAATAATAATAATATGATATAGTCTAGGACTACTGTTGATACTGCATTATAGGACTGAATAATAATAATATGATATAGGCTAGGACTACTGTTGATACTGCATTATAGGACTGAATAATAATAATATGATATAGTCTAGGACTACTGTTGATACTGCATTATAGGACTGAATAATAATAATATGATATAGGCTAGGACTACTGTTGATACTGCATTATAGGACTGAATAATAATAATATGATATAGTCTAGGACTACTGTTGATACTGCATTATAGGACTGAATAATAATAATATGATATAGGCTAGGACTACTGTTGATACTGCATTATAGGACTGAATAATAATAATATTATATAGTCTAGGACTACTGTTGATACTGCATTATAGGACTGAATAATAATAATATGATATAGGCTAGGACTACTGTTGATACTGCATTATAGGACTGAATAATAATAATATGATATAGGCTAGGACTACTGTTGATACTGCATTATAGGACTGAATAGTAATAATATGATATAGTCTAGGACTACTGTTGATACTGCATTATAGGACTGAATAATAATAATATGATATAGGCTAGGACTACTGTTGATACTGCATTATAGGACTGAATAATAATAATATGATATAGGCTAGGACTACTGTTGATACTGCATTATAGGACTGAATAATAATAATATGATATAGCCTAGGACTACTGTTGATACTGCATTATAGGACTGAATAATAATAATATGATATAGTCTAGGACTACTGTTGATACTGCATTATAGGACTGAATAATAATAATATGATATAGTCTAGGACTACTGTTGATACTGCATTATAGGACTGAATAATAATAATATGATATAGGCTAGGACTACTGTTGATACTGCATTATAGGACTGAATAATAATAATATGATATAGGCTAGGACTACTGTTGATACTGCATTATAGGACTGAATAATAATAATATGATATAGGCTAGGACTACTGTTGATACTGCATTATAGGACTGAATAATAATAATATGATATAGTCTAGGACTACTGTTGATACTGCATTATAGGACTGAATAATAATAATATGATATAGGCTAGGACTACTGTTGATACTGCATTATAGGACTGAATAATAATAATATGATATAGTCTAGGACTACTGTTGATACTGCATTATAGGACTGAATAATAATAATATGATATAGTCTAGGACTACTGTTGATACTGCATTATAGGACTGAATAATAATAATATGATATAGGCTAGGACTACTGTTGATACTGCATTATAGGACTGAATAATAATAATATGATATAGGCTAGGACTACTGTTGATACTGCATTATAGGACTGAATAATAATAATATGATATAGTCTAGGACTACTGTTGATACTGCATTATAGGACTGAATAATAATAATATGATATAGTCTAGGACTACTGTTGATACTGCATTATAGGACTGAATAATAATAATATGATATAGTCTAGGACTACTGTTGATACTGCATTATAGGACTGAATAATAATAATATGATATAGGCTAGGACTACTGTTGATACTGCATTATAGGACTGAATAATAATAATATGATATAGGCTAGGACTACTGTTGATACTGCATTATAGGACTGAATAATAATAATATGATATAGTCTAGGACTACTGTTGATACTGCATTATAGGACTGAATAATAATATGATATAGTCTAGGACTACTGTTGATACTGCATTATAGGACTGAATAATAATAATATGATATAGGCTAGGACTACTGTTGATACTGCATTATAGGACTGAATAATAATAATATGATATAGGCTAGGACTACTGTTGATACTGCATTATAGGACTGAATAATAATAATATGATATAGGCTAGGACTACTGTTGATACTGCATTATAGGACTGAATAATAATAATATGATATAGTCTAGGACTACTGTTGATACTGCATTATAGGACTGAATAATAATAATATGATATAGGCTAGGACTACTGTTGATACTGCATTATAGGACTGAATAATAATAATATGATATAGGCTAGGACTACTGTTGATACTGCATTATAGGACTGAATAATAATAATATGATATAGTCTAGGACTACTGTTGATACTGCATTATAGGACTGAATAATAATAATATGATATAGTCTAGGACTACTGTTGATACTGCATTATAGGACTGAATAATAATAATATGATATAGGCTAGGACTACTGTTGATACTGCATTATAGGACTGAATAATAATAATATGATATAGTCTAGGACTACTGTTGATACTGCATTATAGGACTGAATAATAATAATATGATATAGTCTAGGACTACTGTTGATACTGCATTATAGGACTGAATAATAATAATATGATATAGGCTAGGACTACTGTTGATACTGCATTATAGGACTGAATAATAATAATATGATATAGGCTAGGACTACTGTTGATACTGCATTATAGGACTGAATAATAATAATATGATATAGTCTAGGACTACTGTTGATACTGCATTATAGGACTGAATAATAATAATATGATATAGGCTAGGACTACTGTTGATACTGCATTATAGGACTGAATAATAATAATATGATATAGGCTAGGACTACTGTTGATACTGCATTATAGGACTGAATAATAATAATATGATATAGTCTAGGACTACTGTTGATACTGCATTATAGGACTGAATAATAATAATATGATATAGGCTATGACTACTGTTGATACTGCATTATAGGACTGAATAATAATAATATGATATAGTCTAGGACTACTGTTGATACTGCATTATAGGACTGAATAATAATAATATGATATAGGCTAGGACTACTGTTGATACTGCATTATAGGACTGAATAATAATAATATGATATAGGCTAGGACTACTGTTGATACTGCATTATAGGACTGAATAATAATAATATGATATAGTCTAGGACTACTGTTGATACTGCATTATAGGACTGAATAATAATAATATGATATAGGCTAGGACTACTGTTGATACTGCATTATAGGACTGAATAATAATAATATGATATAGGCTAGGACTACTGTTGATACTGCATTATAGGACTGAATAATAATAATATGATATAGTCTAGGACTACTGTTGATACTGCATTATAGGACTGAATAATAATAATATGATATAGGCTAGGACTACTGTTGATACTGCATTATAGGACTGAATAATAATAATATGATATAGGCTAGGACTACTGTTGATACTGCATTATAGGACTGAATAATAATAATATGATATAGTCTAGGACTACTGTTGATACTGCATTATAGGACTGAATAATAATAATATGATATAGGCTAGGACTACTGTTGATACTGCATTATAGGACTGAATAATAATAATATGATATAGTCTAGGACTACTGTTGATACTGCATTATAGGACTGAATAATAATAATATGATATAGGCTAGGACTACTGTTGATACTGCATTATAGGACTGAATAATAATAATATGATATAGGCTAGGACTACTGTTGATACTGCATTATAGGACTGAATAATAATAATATGATATAGTCTAGGACTACTGTTGATACTGCATTATAGGACTGAATAATAATAATATGATATAGGCTAGGACTACTGTTGATACTGCATTATAGGACTGAATAATAATAATATGATATAGGCTAGGACTACTGTTGATACTGCATTATAGGACTGAATAATAATAATATGATATAGGCTAGGACTACTGTTGATACTGCATTATAGGACTGAATAATAATAATATGATATTATAAAAAAAATCATAATAATAATAAAACATTATAATAAAAAAACTGTATAAAAAAATATATTTTTTTTAAACAGTAGAAAGACAAAAACAAAAATTAGGGAAAAATAATTAAAAAATACAACAAATATATATATAAAACAAATGAAAATTAAAAATATACTCAAAAAAATTAATTAATTAAGAATTAAAAAATTTGAAAAATATAAAAAAATAAATTGTAAAGTGGTTGTCCCACTGGCTATCATAAGGTGAATGCACCAATTTGTAAGTCGATCTGGATAAGAGCGTCTGCTACATTATGTAAATGTATATATCCTAATCTGACTTTGGTGCAAGTCATGTTGTTCTTCACATTACATTCTCTGGTAAACACACACTATATAAAATAAAATCAAAGTTTATTTGTCACATTCACAGGATGCAGAAGGTGTAAACGGTACAGTGAAATGGTTACTTACATAGTGGAGTCATTTATTTAGACATGTAGCTAGCTAAACAATAAACCATAATCCCAACTCACACTATCATGCAACATGCATGAATCTGCAGGTAGCTAAAGCTAATCAACTAGGTTTAATGTTAGCTAGCTAGCTAACACTTTCACTTGAAATGAAAACGACTTTCTGACTAAATTAGAAACGTGTAATATCTGAAAATGTAGCCATCTAGACTATCTTACCCATATACATGGATGAGCGCTTCTCCCTCTATGTCACGGATGCCATGGTTGCCCTTAGTTTGAAGATGTAATCCGGAGACAGGTGTTTTATTCAACAGCCTTCTGTGTGTTCTGACTGAGCATCTCATGTTATAGACAGAAGCGTGCTACATGGCAGACCAATCCGAACTCATCTCTCAGCATGTCCAGCCCATCCATTATCTCAGCCAGTCATGGCTAGCTGGAAGGTTCCTGTCTGTTTCCGTGGCTAAACCAACTAGGCTCGTAATTTAACAATTGTATTTGTATTTACAGATGGCATACAAGTTTGTTATTAATGCACATGAAAGTTCAGGAAAAAAACGGACTGGAGTGTTTTGTATACATTATTTGTCTTCAGGAAGGCAGTGAGTTGCTGAGGAACAGCTTTTTGAATGGGAGATTCGATATAGGCCGATAGTTTTTTGGAGAGGCTTTATTACTTCACTTTGAGTGAGTTTGGTGCACATCCGGAGGATAGGGAACCGTTTATTATGTTCAACATAGGAGGGCCAAGCACAGGAAGTAGCTCTTTCAGTAGTTTAGTTGGAGTAGGGTCCAGTAAGCAGTTGGAAGGTTTAGAGGCCATTACTATTTTCGTGAATGTTTCGAGAGATACGGGATCAAAAAACTGGAGTGTCTCCATTGATCCTAGGTCCTGGCAGTTCTGTGCTGACTCAGGACAACTGAGTTTTGGAGAAATACGCATATTGAAAGAGGATTCTGTAATTTGTGTTGGTCTAAGAAGTTCATGAATTAATCACTGCTGAAGTGAAGGTCATCCTCACTTTGGGAATGCTGCTTTTTAGTTATCTTTAATTTTTTCGACAGTATGAAAAAGATATATATTTTTGTTTTTATTCTCTTTAATTAGGTTGGAAAAGTAAGATGATCGGCAGCTCTTTTATAGCTCTCTTATAGCTTTTCGATATTGCTCTGTACTTTCTTTCCAAGCTAGTAGGAAGACTTCCAGTTTGGTGGAGCGCCATTTCCATTCCAATTTTCTGGAGGGCTTGCTTCAGGGCTCGGGTATTTTCTGGATACCAGGGAGCTAGTTTCTTGTGACAATTTTGTTGTTTTTAGCGGTGCAACTGCATCTAGGGTATTATGCAAGGTTAAGTTTAGATCCTCGGTTAGGTGGTTAACTGATTGTTGTACTCTGACGTCCTTGGGTTGGTGGAGGGAGTCTGGAAAGGCATCTAGTAATCTTTGGGTTGTCCGAGAATCTATAGCATGGCTTTTGATAATCCTTGGTTTGGGTCTAAGGGAATTATTTGTTGCGATTGCAAACGTAATAAGATGGTGGTCCGACAGTCCAGGATTATGAGGAAAAACATGTAGATCCACAATATCTATTCCACAGGACAAAACTAGATCCAGGGTATGTTTGTGGCAATGCGTAGGTCCCGAGACATGTTGGACAAAACCCACTGAGCAAATGATGGCTCCGAAAGCCTTTAAGAGTGGGTCTGTGGACTTTTCCATGTGAATATTGAAGTCACCAAAAATGACTACAAGGTCCAATAAGAATTCAGGGAACTCAGTGAGGAGCACTGCATACGGCCCAGGAGGCCTGTAAACAGTAGCTATAAAAAGGAGGCCTGTAAACAGTAGCTATAGAAAGCGATTGAGTGGGCTGCATAGATTTCATGACTAGAAGCTCAAAACATGAAAACGCAGTAATGTCCTCGTAAATTGATATGCACGTACTGTATCACATGGCATACACACGTTCTACCACATGCATGTACACAGTACACAGCAACAATGTCCTTCATGTCACACACACACACACACACACACACACACACACACACACACACATACACACACCCTCTAACTCCCTCTCTCTCTCAGCTCAGGATGTGTGTTCTCCAGGCCAGCCCAGCTGCCCCTCTACTCCCGGCACGGCACTCTGTGATGCACGTAACAACTGCAGTAAGTGTGTGTGTGTGTGTCTGTGTCTGTGTGTGTGTGTGTGTGTGTGTGTGTGTGTGTGTGTGTGTGTGTGTGTGTGTGTGTGTGTGTGTGTGTGTCTGTGTGTGTGTGTGTGTGTGTCTGTGTGTGTGTGTGTGTGTGTGTGTGTGTGTGTGTGTGTGTGTGTGTGTGTGTGTGTGTGTGTGTGTGTGTGTGTGTGTGTGTGTGTGTGTGTCTGTGTGTGTGTGTCTGTGTGTGTGTGTGTGTGTGTGTGTGTGTGTCTGTGTGTGTGTGTCTGTCTGTCTGTCTGTGTGTGTGTGTGTGTGTGTGTGTGTGTCTGTCTGTCTGTGTGTGTGTGTGTGTGTGTGTGTGTGTGTGTCTGTGTGTCTGTGTGTGTGTGTGTGTGTGTGTGTGTGTGTGTGTGTGTGTGTGTGTGTGTGTGTGTGTGTGTGTGTGTGTGTGTGTGTGTGTGTGTGTGTGTGTGTGTGTGTGTGTGTGTGTGTGTGTGTGGCGGACGTGGGTTCGTATCCTCACTCCCAAGCTTAAAATGTCTGACTCTTGCTATCGATTCAAAACCTTTTCTACTGTATAGCGTAATTTGGCTAAGACTTTGTCAAGCGGTGACGTGTTTTGTGAGGCAGAGGATTCCTGGTTCAATCCTGTCATACAACTCCTCTACCTACCCTAACTACCTATAACCCTCTCTCTCTCTCTCTCCCATTCTCTCTCTCCCATTCTCTCTCTCTCTCTCGCTCTCTCTCTCGCTCTCTCTCTCTCTCTCTCTCTCTCGCTCTCTCTCTCTCTCTCTCTCGCTCTCTCGCTCTCTCTCGCTCTCTCTCTCTCTCTCTCTCTCTTTCTCTCTCGCTCTCTCTCTCTCTCTCTCTCTCGCTCTCTCCTCCCTCTCAATTCAATTCAAAGGGGCTTTACAAACATACACTGTGTACAAAAACATTAGGAACACCTCCTCTTTCCATGACATAGACTGATCCCTTATTGATGTCATTTGTTAAATCCACTTCAATCAGTGTAGATGAAGGGGAGGATTTTTAAGCCTGGATTGTATGGGTGCCATTCAGAGGGTGAATAGGCAAGACAAAAGGTTTAAGTGCGTTTGAACAGGGTATGGTAGTAGGTGCCAGGCGCACCTACTTTGAATGTCAAGAACTGCAACGCTGCTGGGTTTTTCACGCTCAACAATTTCCTGTGTGTATTAAGAATGTTCCAACACCCAAAGAACATCCAGCCAATTTGAGTCAACATTGGCCCGCATCGCTGTGGAACTCTTTCGACACCTTGTAGAGTCCATGCCCCGACAAATTGAGGCTGTTCTGATGGCAAAAAGGGGGTGCCACTCAATATCAGGAAGGTGTTCCTATTGTTTTGTACACTCAGTGTATGTTTCCATTGCCAAAGCGAGTGGAATGGAATATAGCTGCGAGCAGCAATGAACGGGGTTCATAGGATGACGGAAAGGGGACAAGATCAGAGGGATAACAGTGATTATGCAGATATACTAATCACGATATTTCACATTGTTCGTCGTCATAATTATAAATCAACATTCATTTGCATGAGACAAAGTCCACTTGATCAATAGTTATTGCTCTAGTATTGCCACTGGTCCAATGACATGGGCGTATGCATCTGCCTCTGATTTCAAAGGTTGCAAGTTCAAATCCAGCGATATAAAGTTATTTTTGAGATTTTTGTTTTAAGCCTATCCCAAACCTTAACCCTTACCTTAACCATTCTGAGTTCATGTCTAACCTTAAGATTTCGGAGTTAATGCCTAAACTTCACCCTAATCTTAAAAATGCTGAGCTAATGCCTAAACTTAATGTTAAACACTTCAAACAACAACTGGTCTGGGTGCAGCTAAACACATATACATTTTGAATGCAGCTACTAATCATTCTCAAATTCATTAGAGGCTAATTCATTGAGTCTATATACCAAATTTGGAGTCAATTTGACTCATGAGAAGAAGATGTTAAAGTATTTTTAGCATTAGATTATGTGCTAAAGTGTATCTAAAGGTACAGTGCGGCCATATTTGAATGCAGCAACAAATGTTTCTCAAAAAACCATTAAAGACTGAAGTATTGAGTCTAAAAACAACATTTGGAGTGAATCTGGAGTTCATGAGGAGAAGATGATTTTGAGCATTAGCGTTACATGTGCAAAGAATTAGTTGTTAATATTTTCCTTGTTTTTTTTTAGATACCAAATTCAGTGTGGTTAGGGACGTTTATGATAGCGATGACAAGTTTCAAGTTGATAGGCCACTGTGGATTGGATTTACAGGGGTTTAAATGGACACATTTTATTTGACCAATCTCCTTTTCTCAAACTAAGTTATTTGGCAGGAGGTTAGGAAGTGCAGCTCAGTTTCCACCTCATTTTGTGGGCAGTGTGCACATAGCCTGTCTTCTCTTGAGAGCCAGGTCTGCCGATGCCGGCCTCTCTCGATAGCAAGGCTATTTGTGTTGCTGTCCTGGGGCTCTGTGGGGTATAAAATAAAAGTGAAATAAACAATACAAATGTACAGTAAACATTACACTCAGAAGTTCCAAAAGAATAAAGACATTTCACATGTCATATTATGTCTATATACAGTGTTGTAACAATGTGCAAATAGTTAAAGTACAAATGGGAAAATAAATCAACATAAATATGGGTTGTATTTACAATGGTGTTTGTTCTTCACTGGTTGCGCTTTTCTTGTGACTTCAGGTCACAAATCTTGCTGCTGTGATGGCACACTGTGGTATTTCACCCAGTAGATAAGGGAGTTTATCAAAATTGGATTTGTTTTCAAATTATTTGTGGGTCTGTGTAATCAGAGGGAAATATGTGTCTCTAATATGGTCATACATTTGGCAGGAGGTTAGGAAGTGCAGCTCAGTTTCCACCTCATTTTGTGGGCAGTGTGCACATAGCCTGTCTTCTCTTGAGAGCCAGGTCTGCCTACGGCGGCCTTTCTCAATAGCAAGGCTATGCTAACTGAGTCTGTACATAGTCAAAGCTTTCCTTAAGTTTGGGTCAGTCACAGTGGTCAGGTATTCTGCCACTGTGGACTCTCTGTTTAAGGTCAAATAGCATTCTAGTTTGCTCTGTTTTTTTGTTTGTTCTTTCCAATGTGTAAAGTAATTCTCTTTTTATTTTCTCATGATTTGGTTGGGTCTAATTGTGTTGTTGTTGTTGTTGTCCTGGGGCTGTGTGGGGTCTGTTTGTGTTTGTGAACAGAGGCCCAGGACCAGCTTGCTTAGGGGACTCTTCTCCAAGTTCATCTCTCTGTAGGTGATGGCTTTGTTATGGAAGGTTTGGGAATCGCTTCCTTTTAAGTGCTTATAGAATGTAACCACTCTTTTTTGGATTTTGATAATTAGTGGATATCATCCTAATGCTGCTCTGCATGAATTATTTGGTGTTTTACGTTGTACATGGATGATTTGTTTTGCAGAATTCTGCATGCAGTCTCAATTTGGTGTTTGTCCCATTTTGTACATTTTTGGTTTTGTGAGACCCCAGACCTCACAACCATAGAGGGCAATGGGTTCTGTAACGGATTCAAGTATTTTTAGCCAGATCCTAATTGGTATGTCAAATCTTATGTTACTTTTGATGGCATAGAAGGCCCTTCTTGCCTTGTCTCTCAGATCGTTCACAGCTTTGTGGAAGTTACCTGTGGTGCTGATGTTTAGGCCAAGGTATTATTTTTTATTTTTTAGTGTTTAGATGGAATTTGTTTTTTGTGGTCCTTTTTTTGGAACACCATAGTTTTTTGTCTTACTGAGATTCAGGTCTGATAGAAACAGTGCAGAAGATCCCTCAGATCATCAGCAAACTGTATACATTTCAATTCAGATTCTAGTAGAACGGGTGCTGCAGACTGTTCTAGAGCCCTCACCAATTCATTGATATAGATGTTGAAGAGGTGCTGTCTCACCGCTGAGGGAAGAAATGTGTTTTTTGCTGATTTTATAATGTTGTATGTCCCCCCCCAACACCACTTTCCATCAATTTGTATAGCAGGCCCTCATGCCAGATTGAGTCAAAAGCTTTTTTGAAATCAACAAAGCATGAGAAAACGTTGCTTTTGGTTTGTTTGTCAATTTGACAGATGGATGGATAGTTAACTAAAAGCATTGTATTTGGGACAAATCATTCACTAAACCGTAAACCTCAACTAAATCTTGTAATAAATAATGTGGAAATTGAGCAAGTTGAGGTGACTAAACTGCTTGGAGTAACCCTGGATTGTAAACTGTTTTGGTCAAAACATATTGATACAACAGTAGCTAAGATGGGGAGAAGTCTGTCCATAATAAAGCGCTGCTCTACCTTCTTAACAGCACTATCAACAAGGCAGGTCCTACAGGCTCTAGTTTTGTTGCACCTGGACAACTGTTCAGTCGTGTGGTCAGGTGCCACAAAGAGGGACTTAGGAAAATTGCAATTGGCTCAGAACAGGGCAGCACGGCTGAGAGCAAACATTAATAATATGCATGTCCATCTCTCCTGGCTCAAAGTGGAGGAGAGATTGACTTCATCACTAAATCAAATCAAATCTTATTTGCCACATGCGCCGAATACAACAGGTGTAGACATTACAGTGAAATGCTTACTTACAAGCCCTTAATCAACAATGGAGTTTTTTAAAGAAAAACATTTTTTTTTTAAAGAAGCAAATAACTAAAGAGCAGCAGTAAAATAAAATAACAGTAGGGAGGGTACCTGTACAGAGTCAATGTGCGGGGGCACCGGCTAGTCGAGGTAATTGAGGTAATATGTACATGTGGGTAGAGTTAAAGTGACTATGCATTGATAATAAACAGAGAGTAGCAGCAGCGTAAAAGAGGGGTGGGGGGTGGGGGGGGGGGGGCAGTGCAAATAGTCCAGGTAGCCATGATTAGCTGTTCATGAGTCTTATGGCTTGGGGGTAGAAGCTGTTGAGAAGCCTTTTGGACCTAGACTTGGCGCTCCGGTACCGCTTGCCGTGCGGTAGCAGAGAGAACAGTCTATGACTAGGGTGGCTTGAGTCTTTGACAATTTTTAGGGCCTTCCTCTGACACCGCCTGGTATAGAGGTCCTGGATGGCAGGAAGCTTGGCCCCAGTGATGTACTGGGCCGTACGCACTACCCTCTGTAGTGCCTTGCGGTCAGAGGCCGAGCAGTTGCCATACCAGGCGGTGATGCAACCAGTCAGGATGCTCTCGATGGTGCAGCTGTATAATTTTTTAGAATGCCAAGAGTGTGCAAAAGCTGTGATCAAGGCAAAGGGTTGCTATTTGAAGAATCTCAAATATAACATATATTTTGATTTGTTTAACACTTTTTTTGGTTACTACATGATTCCATATATGTTATTTCATAGTGTTGATGTCTTCAATACTGTTCTACAATGTAGAAAATAGTAAAAATAAAGAAAAACCCTTGAATGAGAAGGTGTGTCCAAACTTTTGACTGGTAATGTATTTCTATCTGAACATAGGCAAGATTTTTTTTTATATACTGTTCTATCTTCATTTCCACAATTCACTAATAATAATAATAATAATAATAATATGCGTAATAATGTAGGCAGTTCAGGATTACAAAGATTACATGTTTTTGGCAAGCAATTATTATTTTAGCAAACAATTATTGTGATTCATCCTATATTGTCCCTAACATCATTACCCCCATAGCAACAGATGTGGGATACATACACACACACACACACACACACACACTCATACACACTCGACCCCTTTCCCCCACAAACAACCACAAGCTCAGATGCTCAACAGTTGTTCCATCCCAGAGCCCAACTCAAGAAAGGACTTGATGTGCGAATGCATATACAGTTACAGCTGTTTGAGAAGGGACATTTGATGAACCAATGGCAAGTCCTAACTGATGGTAACCAGGTACATCCCCTTTCCCTGAAACACATGCTGGTCCCTCTGTGCAGTCAGACCTTTTTATATCTATTCTGAGTACTTTTGTGTTCCAGTTCCTTATTTGATCATTTTTTCTATAAAATACTATAAATAGAATGTCAGATACTAATTATTGTACAACATTCCCTGTTTTGAATGATATAGTGTAGTTGTAGTTTATTTATTAATTTCTTTTTTAATTGTTTTCCTATATATATATATTTTTTAATTTTTTTATTTATTACAATCCCTACCATGGATAGTATTGGGTGTTCCATTATTCCACACCTCTATGGGGACTTTGTAATATTTAGAACAGCCTTGGAGTAGTTTTGGTGTCTCGGAACAATATACCGTTTTTCATCGACTAGGAGAGCTTCCCTTTTAAGGTAGCTTAGTGGTTAAGAGCGTTGTGCCAGTAATCGAAAGGTCGCTGGTTCTAATCCCCGAGCCAACTAGGTGAAAAATCTGTCGATGTGCCCTTGAGCAAGGCACTTAACCCTAATTGCTCATGTAAGTCGCTCTGGATAAGAGCGTCTGCTAAATGACTAAAATGTAAATGTATTCTCCTTGAAGAGTGGGTACAGAACTTTGCACCGTTCTGCAATCTTCCCTTCGGGAACTGATCATTCATGCCAATTTTCGTTACAGTGAGTCTTTTACCTCGAGGCCTTCGTCTCCTTTATATCTTTACTGACTAATTCAAGCCCAGTTTGTCATTTATCGACTTTAATAGATCGGTTTCCACTCTTACCGGCGGTGAAAAGCATAAATCATCTGTTCTGTCTAGGAGTCGCGTTTTCTCTTGATTCTCCACGTTTACTCTCCGTCATGTTTGGCGGTTGTTTGTTTTGGTCGATTATTGGTCGATACATTTCTCTAGCCTTATAATTTGTTTTTGTGTTGTTATCCAGATTGAAGGTTTTTACCCACGAGTATGTGGAGTGCTAATATTTAGTCTAACGTTTTGATCTTGAGGCGATCTGCACCGCTGTGTCCGCCATCTTGCTGGGTGGGTGACAGAGTTTACAGAGTGTAATGGCAAAGAAATTAACTTAATGTCCTGAATACAAAGCGTTATGTTTGGGGCAAATCCAATACAACTCATTACTGAGTACCCCTCTCCATATTTTCAAGCAAAGTGGTGGCTGCATCATGTTATGGGTATGTTTGTAATCATTAAGAACTGGGGAGTTTTTCAGGATAAAAAAGAAGAAACGGAATGGAGCTAAGCACAGGCAACATCCTAGAGGAAAACCTGGTTCAGTCTGCTTTCCACCAGACACTGGGAGATGAATTCACCTTTCAACAGGACAATAACCTAAAACACAAGGCCAAATCTACACTGGAGTTGCTTACCAAGAAGACAGTGAATGTTCCTGAGTGGACGAGTTACAGTTCTGCTTTAAAATCTATGGCAAGACCTGAAAATTGTTGTCTAGCAATGATCAACAACCAATTTGACAGAGCTTGAAGAATTTTGAAAAGAATAATGGACAAATGTTGCACAACCCAGGTGTAGAAAGCGCTTAGAGACTTACCCAGAAAGACTCACAGCTGTCAAAGGGGATTCTAAAATGTATTGACTCAGGGGGTTGAATACTTATCTAATCAAGATATATCAATCAATCAATCAATCAATTTTATTTTATATAGCCCTTCATACATCAGCTGATATCTCGAAGTGCTGTACAGAAACCCAGCCTAAACCCCAAACAGCTAGTGATGCAGGTGTAGAAGCACGGTGGCTAGGAAAAACTCCCTAGAAAGGCCAAAACCTAGGAAGAAACCTAGAGAGGAACCAGGCTATGAGGGGTGGCCAGTCCTCTTCTGGCTGTGCCGGGTGGAGATTATAACAGAACCATGCCAAGATGTTCAAAAATGTTCATAAGTGACAAGCATGGTCAAATAATAATCAGGAATAAATCTCAGTTGGCTTTTCATAGCCGATCATTAAGAGTTGAAAACAGCAGGTCTGGGACAGGTAGGGGTTCCATAACCGCAGGCAGAACAGTTGAAACTGGAATAGCAGCAAGGCCAGGCGGACTGGGGACAGCAAGGAGTCACCACGGCCGGCAGTCCCGACGTATGGTCCTAGGGCTCAGGTCTCTCAGTTGGCAATTCATATCCGATCATTAAGAGTCGAAAACAGCAGGTCTGGGACAGGTAGGGGTTTCGTGAACCGCAGGCAGAACAGTTGAAACTGGAACAGCAGCAAGGCCAGGCGGACTGGGGACAGCAAGGTGTCAGCATGCCCGATAGTCCCGACGTATGGTCCCAGGGCTCAGGTTCTCAGAGAGGAAGAGAAAACGAGAGAATATATACTGTATTATTGTTTTATTTTCCATACATTTGGAACAAATGTTTGAATTCTTCTGCCACTGTGTAGATAATTGACAGAAAATGACAATTAAATCAATTTTAATCCCACTTTGTAACACAACAAAATGTGGGAAAAGTAAAGGGGTGTGAATACTTTCTGAAGACACTGTATCTAGATACGTATCGAATCGTCTTGACACGGAAAGCTGCACATACCTAGTATTTAGTACCACATTCCTAGTATTTAGTACCACATACCTAGTATTTAGTACCACATACCTAGTATTTAGTACCACATACCTAGTATTTAGTACCACATACCTAGTATTTAGTACCACATACCTAGTATTTAGTACCACATACCTAGTATTTAGTACCACATACCTAGTATTTAGTACCACATACCTAGTATTTTGTCCTGGAGTTAATTCGTTTGTATTTTGTCCTGTACTTCCTCTCTCTCTCTGTCACTCTCTCTCTCTCTCTCTCTCTCTGTCTCTGTCTCTCTCTCTCTCTCTCTCTCTCTCTCTCTCTCTCTGTCTCTCTCTCTCTGTCTCTCTCTCTCTCTCTCTCTCTGTCTCTCTCTCTCTCTCTCTCTCTCTCTCTCTCGTCTCCCTCTCCTCCCCCCTCCCTCTCCCTGCAGGTCATTGTGAGCCCATTACTCTAGAGCTGTGTATGAACCTGCCCTACAACAGTACCACCTACCCTAACTACCTTGGCCACGCAACCCAGCGCGAGAGCTCGGTCTCCTGGGAGTCTTCTCTGTTCCCAGCCCTGGTTCAAACCAACTGTTATAAATACCTCATGTTCTTCGCCTGCACCATGTTGGTCCCAAAGTGTGACACACACACACACCAGAAGGTGCCCCCCTGCAGGTCAGTACCAGAACCACTACACACACAGTAGAGACCAGTAGATACAGTTATAAATACCACACAGTAGATACCAGTAGATACCAGTAGATACCAGTAGATACTGTTATAAATACCACACAGTAGATACCAGTAGAGACTGTTATAAATACCACATAGTAGAGACCAGTAGAGACCAGTAGATACAGTTATAAATACCACACAGTAGATACCAGTAGATACTGTTATAAATACCACACAGTAGATACCAGTAGAGACCAGTAGATACCAGTAGATACTGTTATAAATACCACACAGTAGATACCAGTAGATACAGTTATAAATAACACACAGTAGATACCAGTAGAGACTGTTATAAATACCACATAGTAGAGACCAGTAGAGACCAGTAGATACAGTTATAAATACCACACAGTAGATACCAGTAGATACTGTTATAAATACCACACAGTAGATACCAGTAGATACTGTTATAAATACCACACAGTAGATACCAGTAGATACTGTTATAAATACCACACAGTAGATACCAGTAGATACTGTTATAAATACCACTTAGTAGAGACCAGTAGAGACCCGTAGAGACTGTTATAAATACCATACAGTAGATACCAGTAGATACTGTTATAAATACCACATAGTAGAGACCAGTAGAGACCAGTAGATACCAGTAGATACTGTTATAAATACCACATAGTAGATACCAGTAGATACAGTTATAAATAACACACAGTAGATACCAGTAGAGACTGCTATAAATACCACATAGTAGAGACCAGTAGAGACCAGTAGATACAGTTATAAATACCACACAGTAGATACCAGTAGATACTGTTATAAATACCACACAGTAGATACCAGTAGATACTGTTATAAATACCACACAGTAGATACCAGTAGATACTGTTATAAATACCACACAGTAGATACCAGTAGATACTGTTATAAATACCACTTAGTAGAGACCAGTAGAGACCCGTAGAGACTGTTATAAATACCATACAGTAGATACCAGTAGATACTGTTATAAATACCACATAGTAGAGACCAGTAGAGACCAGTAGAGACCAGTAGATACTGTTATAAATACCACATAGTAGAGACCAGTAGAGACCAGTAGACTGCTATAAATACCACATAGTAGAGACCAGTAGAGACTGCTATAAATACCACATAGTAGAGACCAGTAGAGACCAGTAGACTGCTATAAATACCACATAGTAGAGACCAGTAGAGACTGCTATAAATACCACATAGTAGAGACCAGTAGAGACCAGTAGACTGCTATAAATACCACACAGTAGATACCAGTAGAGACTGCTATAAATATCACATAGTAGAGACCAGTAGAGACCAGTAGACTGCTATAAATACCACATAGTAGAGACCAGTAGAGACTGCTATAAATACCACACAGTAGATACCAGTAGAGACTGCTATAAATACCACATAGTAGAGACCAGTAGAGACCAGTAGACTGCTATAAATACCACACAGTAGAGACCAGTAGAGACTGCTATAAATACCACATAGTAGAGACCAGTAGAGACTGCTATAAATACCACATAGTAGAGACCAGTAGAGACCAGTAGACTGCTATAAATACCACATAGTAGAGACCAGTAGAGACTGCTATAAATACCACATAGTAGAGACCAGTAGAGACCAGTAGACTGCTATAAATACCACACAGTAGAGACCAGTAGAGACTGCTATAAATACCACATAGTAGAGACCAGTAGAGACCAGTAGACTGCTATAAATACCACATAGTAGAGACCAGTAGAGACTGCTATAAATACCACACAGTAGAGACCAGTAGAGACTGCTATAAATACCACATAGTAGAGACCAGTAGAGACCAGTAGACTGCTATAAATACCACATAGTAGAGACCAGTAGAGACTGCTATAAATACCACACAGTAGAGACCAGTAGAGACCAGTAGACTGCTATAAATACCACATAGTAGAGACCAGTAGAGACCAGTAGACTGCTATAAATACCACATAGTAGAGACCAGTAGAGACTGCTATAAATACCACATAGTAGAGACCAGTAGAGACCAGTAGACTGCTATAAATACCACATAGTAGAGACCAGTAGAGACCAGTAGAGACTGCTATAAATACCACATAGTAGAGACCAGTAGAGACCAGTAGACTGCTATAAATACCACATAGTAGAGACCAGTAGAGACTGCTATAAATACCACATAGTAGAGACCAGTAGAGACCAGTAGACTGCTATAAATACCACATATAGAGACCAGTAGAGACCAGTAGAGACTGCTATAAATACCACACAGTAGAGACCAGTAGAGACCAGTAGACTGCTATAAATACCACACAGTAGAGACCAGTAGAGACTGCTATAAATACCACATAGTAGAGACCAGTAGAGCCAGTAGACTGCTATAAATACCACACAGTAGAGACCAGTAGAGACTGCTATAAATACCACATAGTAGAGACCAGTAGAGACTGCTATAAATACCACACAGTAGAGACCAGTAGAGACCAGTAGAGACTGCTATAAATACCACATAGTAGAGACCAGTAGAGACTGCTATAAATACCACACAGTAGAGACCAGTAGAGACTGCTATAAATACCACATAGTAGAGACCAGTAGAGACCAGTGAGACTGCTATAAATACCACACAGTAGAGACCAGTAGAGACTGCTATAAATACCACATAGTAGAGACCAGTAGAGACCAGTAGACTGCTATAAATACCACACAGTAGAGACCAGTAGAGACTGCTATAAATACCACATAGTAGAGACCAGTAGAGACCAGTAGACTGCTATAAATACCACACAGTAGAGACCAGTAGAGACTGCTATAAATACCACATAGTAGAGACCAGTAGAGACCAGTAGAGACTGCTATAAATACCACACAGTAGAGACCAGTAGAGACTGCTATAAATACCACACAGTAGAGACCAGTAGAGACCAGTAGACTGCTATAAATACCACATAGTAGAGACCAGTAGAGACCAGTAGAGACTGCTATAAATACCACATAGTAGAGACCAGTAGAGACTGCTATAAATACCACACAGTAGAGACCAGTAGAGACTGCTATAAATACCACATAGTAGAGACCAGTAGAGACCAGTAGAGACTGCTATAAATACCACACAGTAGAGACCAGTAGAGACTGCTATAAATACCATACAGTAAGAATAGAGTTGTAGAGTGTTGTTGTATTAATGTATGTTAATCTGTTTGTTATTGTATGTCTTAATGTATTGTTGTGGAAATTCACCACCATGGGCCTGTTGCACAAAACTAGGATAAGGGATTAAGCCAGGATATCTTGGTGATCCTGGCTCAATTGATCCGTAATCCGGTTGCACTAAAGATGGATAGGGGGCAGGAGGATATGTTATGGTATAAATTACCATGGAGATTTATTCTGTGGAGCTAGCCTGCTCCAGACCAGGCTAAATTCCAGGATCTATTTAATCTCATCCCTAATGTCAGTCAGCAGTCACCACAAATGGAAACCAATAGTTATTTCACTGCTCACTATACATTGTTATCACATATAACTAGACCCACTGTCATTATTTAAACGTTTGTGATCATTAATTTCAATGATTTTGGATAAAAAATTATTTTTAGATGATGTTGCTATCATTAGATAATTTACAGTTTCCCATAGACTATAAGGCTATATATAAAATGATAGAATATTAGGGCCACAGAGGGGAAAAAACACAAGTCATAATATTGTAACCAGTTGTTTTAAAGGAGGACAGTTGTTAAAATGACAGATGTGGGGCATTTCGTGAAATTGTACTTCAGTATGGTTTCATAAACAAAGACATGCTGATGTGCCAGAATATTAAGTATCACATTGTCATAAGTATCAAAACTGTAAAAACAATATGTAGCTTTTCTGCAGAAAGAACCAGCCTCATAAATTTATGACTTTATCCTTTTTCTTCAGTGTGGCCCTAGTACTCTGTCATATAAACAAATACACATTCCATATGAATATAAAAACACAATGTGTAACATTATGTTCCTTTATTGAATAAGGACAAAACAAAGCAGGTAAACCATCAGCTCCTTTCGAAACTGAAGTCACAGTGACTCTACAAGATGGAAAGCACAGAATCCAAGCATATTATACAAAATGATACATACACATTCAAAGGTCTGTATATAACACACCCTGCATGTCTGCACACTAAAATAAATGCAGGACAAATCCATACACATCAACTGAACAGACAAATGAATGGATGCAGTAGCCTCCCTGCAGCCTTGTATTACACACAGTATACCGCACAAACATCATAAGAGGCCAAATTCGTAAAAAAACGAACCCAAAAAACCCAAATTCCTCTGCCACCGCAGGACATATTTAACCAAAATTGAAAGCACACATACTAACTAAAATAATTCAACACATATTGGTCCCTCAGCAGCCGACCACTGTCGTCATCAGGGAAGATTGCCGGATTGTCCCAGTCCATGGCTGGTGGCACTCTGGGGGGCCCTCTCCTTCCTCAGGCAGGCCACATTGTGGAGGACAGCACAAGCCACAGTAATATCACATGCCCTAACAGGGCTGACCCTTAATTTGTGAAGGCAGTGAAAGCGTGCCTTCAGGAGGCCAAAGGTCATTTCAACTCTGGCCCTGGTCCTGGCATGGGCATGGTTGTAGGCCTGCTGTGCTTCCTGGGGGTCTGTGAAAGGTGTCAGGAGAAAAGGCTGGCAGCCATACCCCCTGTCTCCCAGCAACACACCAGAGAATTCACCTGTCAACACAAAATCTCATCATTACTACCTCATAAACACAGTGATATTCTTGACACAGCCATGATGGTTATAAATAGGGGTTGTGTGGCTTACCTTGTGATAGGCACTGATAGATTTCAGAGGCCCGAAAGATTCTGGAGTCATGGACTGAGCCAGGCCATTTTGCCACAACATTGCTGATCACACAGTCAGCATTGCAGACCATCTGAAATCATAAGATGAGGAATATTACACCAATCAATGCACATCACTGGCAATGCAGAGTGTTCGTCAATGGACAATATCAAAAAGTTATGTTCACCTGAACATTAATGCTGTGAAAGGATTTCCTATTCACAAAATCGGCCTCATGGGCACCTGAGGGGGCTTTTATCCTTATGTGTGTGCAGTCCACTGCACCAATGACATTGGGGAAACCTGTCACACAAAGTAATGAGTATCCTACTATGTGTTAACAGTTGTCCTGTAATTTGTAGATCCTCTTACCTGCAATCCTATAGAACTCCTCTTTGATGTCACAGAGTCTTCTGTGGCCAGGGAAGGAGATGAAGACATCTGCTAATGCTTTGATAGCCAGACACACACTCCTTATTGTGCGGCAAATTGTGGCCTTGTTCAGCTGTTCTGCATCCCCCACTGAGTACAGGAAGGCTCCACTAGCAAAAAGCGCAAGGCCACACAAACCATTTGCTCCACACTCAGTGCATGGCTCCGTGCAGTGCGGTGCTTAATCCTGGGACCCAGTAGTCTGCATAGATACCTGATGCCATCTGCAGAAAACCTGTATCTTTCATATAGATGGTCATCAGGGAAGGCCAGTGGGTCCAACCGGTCCCTGAAGACCCTTTCTCGCCTGAAGGCTCTCCTCAGCACAAGTGCTTCTTCATCCACCACATCTCGCACGAATGGGCATGCCATTGTCAGAGCAGAAAGGAACACACAATTTTGGGCCTTCATATAGGCTAGTGGCCACACCTGGTGCTGGGGGTGGGCAAAAGAGGGCGATGCCTTATAACGATGACTTGGTTGTACTGATTGCTGGGAAAATAAAAAAACCTTAGAAAGATGCCACCGTCCTGTGTGCTCACAATAAGAGCTCATATGTCATGGCTCACTTGACTTTACGAGAATATACCTAATTTTTATTTTGAGCTGTGTCATCTTCTTGGAGCTGGGGGAGGAAAGAAAAATAATGATTAATACATTTGTGTTACAGTTAGCATACAGTGTACATTGAAGGCATATCTCACCTCCCTCTCAAGTTTTTTTATTTCAAGGTCCAGTTTCCTAATTGTCCTCTTTTTTATTTCGGACTCCAGTGCAAGATTTTCCATCTTTTTCTTCTTGTACTGAATGTCTATGTCTGCCAGTTCTATTTGGCGCCGGAGGTGGTTGCCATACAACTTTCTGATAGCTTGTGAGCTCTGTGAACACAATACAATTAGCGCAGCTGGAATTTGGCAGGATGTGGTGTCCTTTTATTAATACGCACTATGTTGCCAGGCTGGTTTTCCCACTGTATAGCATCTGGGTCCTGTAAAAGAAATTAGATTTTTTGATTTTGATGAGGACTCCTCACCATTGTAGAGTAAATAGTACTTTCACAGTCTTAACATGATACCTCATGCCTTCTGGAATCCAGAGAGATGGTCTCCTCCTCATCATCGTCTCCATCATGTGCTGTTGCTGCTGCACTGGGGCCTTCACCCTATCACATTTAATCGGATTCATATTGAAGCTAGTAGACAAGACATGCCAGGCCTACAGTATGCCTTTGATGGAGTACTCACTGGATCAGCATCGTCTGGTGCTTGTGCTGGTGGCTCTAACAGGAACACAGTGCTGCCAGACACTGCAAGGCAATAGGTAAACCAAAGTCAGACAGTCCAAATTGATTCAATATGAATGTGGTTGTATCCCATGTAGAGATGGAAGGACATACCTTGAATGAAGCGGGTGGCATCTTGGGAGGAACCTATGCTCGTCTCTTTCCCCCCAGGGATCCCCTCTAAGACGGGCCTGCCTTTATTTAGCTCCAAGGCCATGTCCTCTGCTGGGGTAAGGTCAGCCTTTGGTGACCCACCACCCGTGCCTTGTCTGTGGGTATTCTTTTTCACTGCTAAAACAGTACAGACAATGTGTGAGCAGGCACCTTCTGGGTACAATATATGCTTGTGCTTTGTTAAATATTAGTCAGGGACCATACCATTCTGCAGAATGTTCTTGTATTTGATTTTGACCTGCTGCCATGTCCGTTTGGCCCGTTCATGTTTAATCTACACACACACACACACACACACACACACATTTAATGGAGTCACACTGCAAAAAATTACTTGGTATTTTTGTCTTGTTTTCAGTAAAAATATCAAAAAATGTATCATAGCTTTATACAGTGTGATGGAGTTACTTTACACAATTTCACTCATATCTGCAGTGCATTTCAATTAAAAATTTAACCGTTTCATAATTACAGTACAACTGCATTTTTGGAGATGTGAATTAAATATTTGAATTGTAATTGTGATGTTTCAGCGGAGCGGTGAGTGTGTAATTGTGCACTACTTACGCATTCAGGCGGTCTGCAATACTTTGCCACGCTTTTTCTCTTTGCTTTATCACTGTGGCGGTGTTGCCTTTCTTCTTAATTATATCTTTTACCTCCTCGTATGCCTCCATGAGGATTTGTGCTTCCGACGGGGAAAAGTACGCGGCTCTAGTTGCCATGGTAAATCAGTTAATCTGTGATCTGTGGCGGGGTCTATTTGAGTGAGCCGTGAGCGCGCACCTATCCAGGATTGGTTTCACCTGGCTTAATGAATCCGTGTCTGCTCATCCTGGCTTGGTCTTTGTGCAACCAATTAAGCCTGGACGCACATGTTTTGGCTTCATTGAGCTCAGCTGAGTCATTTATCCCGGATGTCTTAATTCTACTTTTGTGCAACAGGCCCCAGGTCGTGGAAATTACCACCAGTGACAATCAAAGTCAATCTTCAATTAATCATCCTGTAGCTCAGCTGGTAGAGCACGGCGCTTGTAACGCCAGGGTAGTGGGTTCGATCCCCGGCACCACCCATACGCAAAAATTTATGCACACATGACTGACTGTAAGTCGGTTTGGATAAAAGTGTCTGCTAAATGGCATATTATTATTATTATTATTATTATTGTTATTATTATTATTGTTATTATTATTATTATTATTATTATTATTATTATTATTATTATTATCATCATCCTTTATTGTCAGCACGCTGCAGAGGTTCCAACCAACTCAATGCACCATAGTACACGACAGCTGGGGCCGTCCCAGCAGTTGTCCTATATACGGCTATACACAGACAAGTTATATTTGCATGATTTAGCATAATTCATTCATCATTACCGTTTTGTTTTATTCATGTGACCGACCAATACTGGTTCATAACATGAGACAGACCAATACTGGTTCATAACATGAGACAGACCAATACTGGTTCATAACATGAGACAGACCAATACTGGTTCATAACATGAGACAGACCAATACTGGTTCATAACATGAGACAGACCAATACTGGTTCATAACATGAGACAGACCAATACTGGTTCATAACATGAGACAGACCAATGCCTCACGAGACTTCTTCTCTCTAAGCTGAGACCTTGAAACTGAGATATCTTCTGTTCTCAAAACAAAAGTCTGTCACATTGTCAGTCACATGCATGAACACAGAAAACGGTTATTAGAAACAATTTCCAGCATAGTATGTTTATCTGTGTGTTGTTGTATGTATTAATGTACAGAGCCTTCGGAAAGTATTCAGACCCCTTGACTTTTTCCACATTTTGTTACGTTACAGCCTTATTCTAAAATTGATTTAAATGTTTTTTCCCCCTCATGAATCTACATACAATACCCCATAATGATAAAGCAAAAACAGGTTTTTAGAAATGTTTGCAACTATATTACAAATTAAAAACTGAAATATCACATTTACATAAGTATTCAGACCCTTTACTCAGTACTTTGTTGAAGCACCTTTGGCAGTGATTACAGCCTTGAGTCTTCTTGGGTATGACGCTACAAGCTTGGCACACCTGTATTTGGGGAGTTTCTCCCATTCTTCTCTACAGATCCTCTCAAGCTCTGTCAGGTTGGATGGGGAGCGTCGCTGCACAGCTATTTTCAGGTCTCTCCAGAGATGTTTGATCTGGTTAAAGTCCGGGCTCTGGCTTGGCCACTCAAGGACATTCAGAGACTTGTCCCGAAACCACTCCTGCGTTGTCTTGGCTGTGTGCTTAGGGTCGTTGTCCTGTTGGAAGGTGAACCTTCACCCCAGTCTGAGGTCCTGAGTGCTCTGGAGCAGGTTTTCATCAAGGATCTCTCTGTACTTTGTTCCGTTCATCTTTCCCTCGATCCTGACTAGTCTCCCAGTCCCTGTCGCTGAAAAACATCCCCACAGCATGATGCTGCCACCACCATGCTTCACCGTAGGTATGGACCCAGGTTTCCTCCAGACGTGACGCTTGGCATTCAGGCCAAAGAGTTAAATCTTGGTTTCATCAGACCAGAGAATCTTGTTTCTCATGGTCTAAGAGTCTTTTGTTTTTTGGGGGCAAACTCCAAGCGGACTGTCATGTGCCTTTTACTGAGGAGTGGCTTCCGTCTGGCCACTCTACCATAAAGACCTTCTGGAAGTTTCTCCCATCTCCACAGAGGAACTCTGGAGCTCTGTCAGAGTGACCATCGGGTTCTTGGTCACCTCCCTGATGAAGACCCTTCTCCCTGATTGCTCAGTTTGGCCGGGCGGCCAGCTCTAGGAAGAGTCTTGGTGGTTCCAAACTTCTTCCATTTAAGAATGATGGAGGCCACTGTGTTCTTGGGGACCTTCAATACTGCAGAATTTGTTTTGTACCCTTCCCCAGATCTGTGCCTCAACACAATCCTGTCTCGGAGCTCTACAGACAATTCCTTCGACTTCATGGCTTGGTTTTTGCTCTGACATGCACTGTCAACAGTGGGACCTTATATAGACAGGTGTGTGCCTTTCCAAATCATGTCCAATCAATTGAATTTACCACAGGTGCACTCCAATACATTTGAAGAAACATCTCAAGGATGATCAATGGAAACAGGATGCACCTGAGCTCAATTTCTAGTCTCATAGCAAACAGTCTGAATACTTATGTAAATGTGATATTCCATTTTTTTTTTTTTATAAACTTGCAAAAAGGGATTATTTTTATTTTTATCCATTTTAGAATAAGGCTGTAACGTAACAAAATGTGGAAAAAGTCAAGGGGTCTGAATACTTTCCAAATGCACTGTATGTTTATCTGCGTGTTGTATGTACAGTTGAAGTCTGAAGTTTACATACACCTTAGCCAAATACATTTAAACTCAGTTTTTCACAATTCCTGACATTTAATCCTAGTAAAAATTCCCTGTCTTAGGTCAGTTAGGATCACCACTTTATTTTAAGAATGTGAAATGTCAGTATAATAGTAGAGAGAATGATTTATTTCAGCTTTTATTTATTTCATCACATTCCCAGTGGGTCAGAAGTTTACATACACTCAATTAGTATTTGGTAGCATTGCCTTTAAATTGTTTAACTTGGGTCAAATGTTTCGGGTAGCCTTCCACAAGCTTCCCACAATAAGTTGGGTGAATTTTGGCCCATTCCTCCTGACAGAGCTGGTGTAACTGAGTCAGGTTTGTAGGCCTCCTTGCTCGACACACGCTTTTAAACTTCTGCCAACAAACTTTCTATAGGATAGAGGTCAGGGCTTTGTGATGGCCACTCCAATACCTTGACTTTTTGTCCTTAAGCCATTTTGCCACAACTTTGAAAGTATGCTTGGGGTCATTGTCCATTTGGAACGATGGTCATTATGGCCAAACAGTTATATTTTTGTTTCATCAGACCAGAGGACATTTCTCCAAAAAGTACGATCTTTGTCCCCATGTGCAGTTGCAAACCGTAGTCTGGCTTTTTTATGGCGGTTTTGGAGCAGTGGCTTCTTCCTTGATGAGCTGCCTTTCAGGTTATGTCGATATAGGACTCGTTTTACTGTGGATATAGATACTTTTGTACCTGTTTCCTCCAGCATCTTCACAAGGTCCTTTGCTGTTGTTCTGGGATTGATTTGCACTCTTCGCACCAAAGTACGTTCATCTCTAGGAGACAGAACGTGTCTCCTTCCTGAGCGGTATGACGGCTGCGTGGTCCCATGGTGTTTATACT